>NW_026610929.1:0-146630 GCF_029499605.1 Hyla sarda | reverse complement strand
GGCTCCACACCTAAAGGATACAGTCGTGGCTATATATATATATATTACAGACATGTCTCCATAGCTTTATGCTACACATGGCTCCAGAATTGAAGACATAAAGGGGTACTCTGCAGAAAACCTCTCATCTCCTGTCCAAAGGATGGGGAATAAGATGTGAGGTCGTGGGACTCCTGCAATCTCCACCTCGGCACCCAGTCATTTGGTGCACAGAGCGAACGCCGCCATTCATGTCCATGTACCAGTAGTCACGCCCCCTCCATTCATGTCCATGTACCAGTAGTCACGCCCCCTCCATTCATGTCCATGTACTAGTCGTCACGTCCTCCTCCATTCATGTCCATGTACCAGTAGTCACGCCCCCCTCCATTCATGTCCATGTACCAGTAGTCACGCCCCCTCCATTCATGTCCATGTACCAGTAGTCACGCCCCCTCCATTCATGTCCATGTACTAGTCGTCACGTCCCCCTCCATTCATGTCCATGTACCAGTAGTCACGCCCCCTCCATTCATGTCCATGTACCAGTAGTCACGCCCCCTCCATTCATGTCCATGTACTAGTCGTCACGCCTCCTCCATTCATGTCCATGTACCAGTAGTCACGCCCCCTCCATTCATGTCCATGTACTAGTCGTCACGCCTCCTCCATTCATGTCCATGTACCAGTAGTCACGCCCCCTCCATTCATGTCCATGTACTAGTCATCACGCCCTCCTCCATTCATGTCCATGTACTAGTAGTCACACCCCCTCCATTCATGTCCATGTACTAGTAGTCACGCCCCCTTCATTCATGTCCATGTACTAGTCGTCACGCCTCCTCCATTCATGTCCATGTACCAGTAGTCACGCCCCCTCCATTCATGTCCATGTACTAGTAGTCACACCCCCTCCATTCATGTCCATGTACTAGTAGTCACGTCCCCCTCCATTCATGTCCATGTACTAGTAGTCACGCCCCCTTCATTCATGTCCATGTACTAGTCGTCACGCCCCCCTCCATTCATGTCCATGTACTAGTCGTCACGCCCCCTCCATTCATGTCCATGTACTAGTCGTCACGTCCCCCTCCATTCATGTCCATGTACCAGTAGTCACGCCCCCTCCATTCATGTCCATGTACCAGTAGTCACGCCCCCTCCATTCATGTCCATGTACTAGTCGTCACGCCTCCTCCATTCATGTCCATGTACCAGTAGTCACGCCCCCTCCATTCATGTCCATGTACTAGTCGTCACGCCTCCTCCATTCATGTCCATGTACCAGTAGTCACGCCCCCTCCATTCATGTCCATGTACTAGTCGTCACGCCTCCTCCATTCATGTCCATGTACTAGTAGTCACACCCCCTCCATTCATGTCCATGTACTAGTAGTCACGCCCCCTTCATTCATGTCCATGTACTAGTCGTCACGCCTCCTCCATTCATGTCCATGTACCAGTAGTCACACCCCCTCCATTCATGTCCATGTACTAGTAGTCACACCCCCTCCATTCATGTCCATGTACTAGTAGTCACACCCCCTCCATTCATGTCCATGTACTAGTAGTCACGTCCCCCTCCATTCATGTCCATGTACTAGTAGTCACGCCCCCTTCATTCATGTCCATGTACTAGTCGTCACGCCCCCCTCCATTCATGTCCATGTACTAGTCGTCACGCCCCCCTCCATTCATGTCCATGTACTAGTCGTCACGCCCCCCTCCATTCATGTCCATGTACCAGTCGTCACGCCCCCTCCATTCATGTCCATGTACCAGTAGTCACGCCCCCTCCATTCATGTCCATGTACTAGTAGTCACGCCCCCCTCCATTCATGTCCATGTACCAGTCGTCACGCCCCCTCCATTCATGTCCATGTATTAGTCGTCACGCCCCCCTCCATTCATGTCCATGTACCAGTCGTCACGCCCCCTCCATTCATGTCCATGTACTAGTTGTCACGCCCCCTCCCTTCATGTCCATGTACTAGTCGTCACGCCCCCTCCCTTCATGTCCATGTACTAGTCGTCACGCCCCCTCCATTCATGTCCATGTACTAGTCGTCACGCCCCCTCCATTCATGTCCATGTACCAGTAGTCACGCCCCCTCCATTCATGTCCATGTACTAGTCGTCACGCCCCCTGCATTCATGTACTAGTCGTCACGCCCCCTGCATTCATGTACTAGTCGTCACGCCCCCTGCATTCATGTACTAGTCGTCACGCCCCCTGCATTCATGTACTAGTCGTCACGCCCCCTCCATTCATGTCCATGTACTAGTCGTCACACCCCCCTCCATTCATGTCCATGTACTAGTCGTCACGCCCCCTCCATTCATGTCCATGTACTAGTCGTCACGCCCCCTGCATTCATGTACTAGTCGTCACGCCCCCTCCATTCATGTCCATGTACTAGTCGTCACACCCCCCTCCATTCATGTCCATGTACTAGTCGTCACGCCCCCTCCATTCATGTCCATGTACTAGTCGTCACACCCCCTCCATTCATGTCCATGTACTAGTCGTCACGCCCCCCCCATTCATGTCCATGTACTAGTCGTCACACCCCCCTCCATTCATGTCCATGTACTAGTCGTCACGCCCCCCTCCATTCATGTCCATGTACTAGTAGTCACACCCCCTCCATTCATGTCCATGTACTAGTAGTCACACCCCCTCCATTCATGTCCATGTACTAGTCGTCACGCCCCCTCCATTCATGTCCATGTACTAGTCGTCACGCCCCCCTCCATTCATGTCCATGTACTAGTCGTCACGCCCCCCTCCATTCATGTCCATGTACTAGTCGTCACCCCCCCCTCCATTCATGTCCATGTACTAGTCGTCACGTCCCCTCCATTCATGTCCATGTACTAGTCGTCACACCCCTCTCCATTCATGTCCATGTACCAGTAGTCACGCCCCCTCCATTCATGTCCATGTACTAGTCGTCACGTCCCCCTCCATTCATGTCCATGTACCAGTAGTCACGCCCCCTCCATTCATGTCCATGTACCAGTAGTCACGCCCCCTCCATTCATGTCCATGTACTAGTCGTCACGCCCCCCCATTCATGTCCATGTACTAGTCGTCACGCCCCCTCCATTCATGTCCATGTACCAGTAGTCACGCCCCCTCCATTCATGTCCATGTACCAGTAGTCACGCCCCCTCCATTCATGTCCATGTACCAGTAGTCACGCCCCCTCCATTCATGTCCATGTACTAGTCGTCACACCCCCCTCCATTCATGTCCATGTACCAGTAGTCACCCCCCCCCCCCCTCCCCATTCATGTCCATGTACTAGTCGTCACGTCCCCCTCCATTCATGTCCATGTACTAGTCGTCACGCCCCCTCCATTCATGTCCATGTACCAGTAGTCACGCCCCCTCCATTCATGTCCATGTACCAGTAGTCACGCCCCCTCCATTCATGTCCATGTACCAGTAGTCACGCCCCCTCCATTCATGTCCATGTACCAGTCGTCACGCCCCTCCATTCATGTCCATGTACTAGTCGTCACGCCCCCTCCATTCATGTCCATGTACTAGTCGTCACGCCCCCTCCATTCATGTCCATGTACTAGTAGTCACGCCCCCTCCATTCATGTCCATGTACCAGTCGTCACGCCCCCTCCATTCATGTCCATGTACTAGTCGTCACGCCCCCTCCATTCATGTCCATGTACTAGTCGTCACGCCCCCCTCCATTCATGTACTAGTCGTCACGCCCCCTCCATTCATGTCCATGTACCAGTCGTCACGCCCCCTCCATTCATGTCCATGTACCAGTAGTCACCCCCCCCTCCATTCATGTCCATGTCCATGTACTAGTCGTCACGTCCCCTCCATTCATGTCCATGTACTAGTCGTCACACCCCTCTCCATTCATGTCCATGTACCAGTAGTCACGCCCCCTCCATTCATGTCCATGTACTAGTCGTCACGTCCCCCTCCATTCATGTCCATGTACCAGTAGTCACGCCCCCTCCATTCATGTCCATGTACCAGTAGTCACGCCCCCTCCATTCATGTCCATGTACTAGTCGTCACGCCCCCCCCCATTCATGTCCATGTACTAGTCGTCACACCCCCCTCCATTCATGTCCATGTACTAGTCGTCACGCCCCCCTCCATTCATGTCCATGTACTAGTAGTCACACCCCCTCCATTCATGTCCATGTACTAGTAGTCACACCCCCTCCATTCATGTCCATGTACTAGTCGTCACGCCCCCTCCATTCATGTCCATGTACTAGTCGTCACGCCCCCCTCCATTCATGTCCATGTACTAGTCGTCACGCCCCCCTCCATTCATGTCCATGTACTAGTCGTCACCCCCCCCTCCATTCATGTCCATGTACTAGTCGTCACGTCCCCTCCATTCATGTCCATGTACTAGTCGTCACACCCCTCTCCATTCATGTCCATGTACCAGTAGTCACGCCCCCTCCATTCATGTCCATGTACTAGTCGTCACGTCCCCCTCCATTCATGTCCATGTACCAGTAGTCACGCCCCCTCCATTCATGTCCATGTACCAGTAGTCACGCCCCCTCCATTCATGTCCATGTACTAGTCGTCACGCCCCCCCATTCATGTCCATGTACTAGTCGTCACGCCCCCTCCATTCATGTCCATGTACCAGTAGTCACGCCCCCTCCATTCATGTCCATGTACCAGTAGTCACGCCCCCTCCATTCATGTCCATGTACCAGTAGTCACGCCCCCTCCATTCATGTCCATGTACTAGTCGTCACACCCCCCTCCATTCATGTCCATGTACCAGTAGTCACCCCCCCCCCCCCTCCCCATTCATGTCCATGTACTAGTCGTCACGTCCCCCTCCATTCATGTCCATGTACTAGTCGTCACGCCCCCTCCATTCATGTCCATGTACCAGTAGTCACGCCCCCTCCATTCATGTCCATGTACCAGTAGTCACGCCCCCTCCATTCATGTCCATGTACCAGTAGTCACGCCCCCCTCCATTCATGTCCATGTACCAGTCGTCACGCCCCTCCATTCATGTCCATGTACTAGTCGTCACGCCCCCTCCATTCATGTCCATGTACTAGTCGTCACGCCCCCTCCATTCATGTCCATGTACTAGTAGTCACGCCCCCTCCATTCATGTCCATGTACCAGTCGTCACGCCCCCTCCATTCATGTCCATGTACTAGTCGTCACGCCCCCTCCATTCATGTCCATGTACTAGTCGTCACGCCCCCCTCCATTCATGTACTAGTCGTCACGCCCCCTCCATTCATGTCCATGTACCAGTCGTCACGCCCCCTCCATTCATGTCCATGTACCAGTAGTCACCCCCCCCCTCCATTCATGTCCATGTCCATGTACTAGTCGTCACGTCCCCTCCATTCATGTCCATGTACTAGTCGTCACACCCCCTCTCCATTCATGTCCATGTACCAGTAGTCACGCCCCCTCCATTCATGTCCATGTACTAGTCGTCACGTCCCCCTCCATTCATGTCCATGTACCAGTAGTCACGCCCCCTCCATTCATGTCCATGTACCAGTAGTCACGCCCCCTCCATTCATGTCCATGTACTAGTCGTCACGCCCCCTCCATTCATGTCCATGTACTAGTCGTCACGCCCCCCCCATTCCTGTCCATGTACTAGTCGTCACGCCCCCTCCATTCATGTCCATGTACCAGTAGTCACGCCCCCTCCATTCATGTCCATGTACCAGTAGTCACGCCCCCTCCATTCATGTCCATGTACCAGTAGTCACGCCCCCTCCATTCATGTCCATGTACCAGTAGTCACGCCCCCTCCATTCATGTCCATGTACCAGTAGTCACGCCCCCTCCATTCATGTCCATGTACTAGTCGTCACACCCCCCTCCATTCATGTCCATGTACCAGTAGTCACCCCCCCCCCTCCCCATTCATGTCCATGTACTAGTCGTCACGTCCCCCTCCATTCATGTCCATGTACTAGTCGTCACGCCCCCCTCCATTCATGTCCATGTACCAGTAGTCACGCCCCCTCCATTCATGTCCATGTACTAGTCGTCACGCCCCCCCCATTCATGTCCATGTACTAGTCGTCACGCCCCCTCCATTCATGTCCATGTACCAGTAGTCACGCCCCCTCCATTCATGTCCATGTACCAGTAGTCACGCCCCCTCCATTCATGTCCATGTACTAGTCGTCACGCCCCCCTCCATTCATGTCCATGTACTAGTCGTCACGCCCCCCTCCATTCATGTCCATGTACCAGTAGTCACGCCCCCCCCATTCATGTCCATGTACTAGTCGTCACGCCCCCTCCATTCATGTCCATGTACCAGTAGTCACGCCCCCTCCATTCATGTCCATGTACCAGTAGTCACGCCCCCTCCATTCATGTCCATGTACCAGTAGTCACGCCCCCTCCATTCATGTCCATGTACCAGTCGTCACGCCCCTCCATTCATGTCCATGTACTAGTCGTCACGCCCCCTCCATTCATGTCCATGTACTAGTCGTCACGCCCCCTCCATTCATGTCCATGTACTAGTCGTCACGCCCCCTCCATTCATGTCCATGTACTAGTCGTCACGCCCCCTCCATTCATGTCCATGTACTAGTCGTCACGCCCCCCTCCATTCATGTACTAGTCGTCACGCCCCCTCCATTCATGTCCATGTACCAGTCGTCACGCCCCCTCCATTCATGTCCATGTACCAGTAGTCACGCCCCCTCCATTCATGTCCATGTACTAGTCGTCACGCCCCCCTCCATTCATGTCCATGTACCAGTAGTCACGCCCCCCCCATTCATGTCCATGTACCAGTAGTCACGCCCCCTCCATTCATGTCCATGTACTAGTCGTCACCCCCCCCCCATTCATGTCCATGTACTAGTAGTCACGCCCCCCCCATTCATGTCCATGTACCAGTAGTCACGCCCCCTCCATTCATGTCCATGTACCAGTCGTCACGCCCCCTCCATTCATGTCCATGTACTAGTAGTCACGCCCCCTCCATTCATGTCCATGTACTAGTCGTCACGCCCCCTCCATTCATGTCCATGTACTAGTAGTCACGCCCCCTCCATTCATGTCCATGTACCAGTCGTCACGCCCCCTGCATTCATGTCCATGTACCAGTCGTCACGCCCCCTCCATTCATGTCCATGTACTAGTCGTCACGCCCCCTCCATTCATGTCCATGTACTAGTCGTCACACCCCCTCCATTCATGTCCATATACCAATAGTCACGCCCCCTCCATTCATGTCCATGTACTAGTCGTCACGCCCCTCTCCATTCATGTCCATGTACTAGTCGTCACACCCCCTCCATTCATGTCCATGTACCAGTAGTCACGCCCCCTCCATTCATGTCCATGTACTAGTCGTCACGCCACCCTCCAATCATGTCCATGTACTAGTCGTCACGCCCCCTCCATTCATGTCCATGTACCAGTAGTCACGCCCCCTCCATTCATGTCCATGTACTAGTCGTCACGCCCCCTCCATTCATGTCCATGTACTAGTCGTCACGCCCCCCCCATTCCTGTCCATGTACTAGTCGTCACGCCCCCTCCATTCATGTCCATGTACCAGTAGTCACGCCCCCTCCATTCATGTCCATGTACCAGTAGTCACGCCCCCTCCATTCATGTCCATGTACCAGTAGTCACGCCCCCTCCATTCATGTCCATGTACCAGTAGTCACGCCCCCTCCATTCATGTCCATGTACCAGTAGTCACGCCCCCTCCATTCATGTCCATGTACTAGTCGTCACACCCCCCTCCATTCATGTCCATGTACCAGTAGTCACCCCCCCCCCTCCCCATTCATGTCCATGTACTAGTCGTCACGTCCCCCTCCATTCATGTCCATGTACTAGTCGTCACGCCCCCCTCCATTCATGTCCATGTACCAGTAGTCACGCCCCCTCCATTCATGTCCATGTACTAGTCGTCACGCCCCCCCCATTCATGTCCATGTACTAGTCGTCACGCCCCCTCCATTCATGTCCATGTACCAGTAGTCACGCCCCCTCCATTCATGTCCATGTACCAGTAGTCACGCCCCCTCCATTCATGTCCATGTACTAGTCGTCACGCCCCCCTCCATTCATGTCCATGTACTAGTCGTCACGCCCCCCTCCATTCATGTCCATGTACCAGTAGTCACGCCCCCCCCATTCATGTCCATGTACTAGTCGTCACGCCCCCTCCATTCATGTCCATGTACCAGTAGTCACGCCCCCTCCATTCATGTCCATGTACCAGTAGTCACGCCCCCTCCATTCATGTCCATGTACCAGTAGTCACGCCCCCTCCATTCATGTCCATGTACCAGTCGTCACGCCCCTCCATTCATGTCCATGTACTAGTCGTCACGCCCCCTCCATTCATGTCCATGTACTAGTCGTCACGCCCCCTCCATTCATGTCCATGTACTAGTCGTCACGCCCCCTCCATTCATGTCCATGTACTAGTCGTCACGCCCCCTCCATTCATGTCCATGTACTAGTCGTCACGCCCCCCTCCATTCATGTACTAGTCGTCACGCCCCCTCCATTCATGTCCATGTACCAGTCGTCACGCCCCCTCCATTCATGTCCATGTACCAGTAGTCACGCCCCCTCCATTCATGTCCATGTACTAGTCGTCACGCCCCCCTCCATTCATGTCCATGTACCAGTAGTCACGCCCCCCCCATTCATGTCCATGTACCAGTAGTCACGCCCCCTCCATTCATGTCCATGTACTAGTCGTCACCCCCCCCCCCATTCATGTCCATGTACTAGTAGTCACGCCCCCCCCATTCATGTCCATGTACCAGTAGTCACGCCCCCTCCATTCATGTCCATGTACCAGTCGTCACGCCCCCTCCATTCATGTCCATGTACTAGTAGTCACGCCCCCTCCATTCATGTCCATGTACTAGTCGTCACGCCCCCTCCATTCATGTCCATGTACTAGTAGTCACGCCCCCTCCATTCATGTCCATGTACCAGTCGTCACGCCCCCTGCATTCATGTCCATGTACCAGTCGTCACGCCCCCTCCATTCATGTCCATGTACTAGTCGTCACGCCCCCTCCATTCATGTCCATGTACTAGTCGTCACACCCCCTCCATTCATGTCCATATACCAATAGTCACGCCCCCTCCATTCATGTCCATGTACTAGTCGTCACGCCCCTCTCCATTCATGTCCATGTACTAGTCGTCACACCCCCTCCATTCATGTCCATGTACCAGTAGTCACGCCCCCTCCATTCATGTCCATGTACTAGTCGTCACGCCACCCTCCAATCATGTCCATGTACTAGTCGTCACGCCCCCTCCATTCATGTCCATGTACCAGTAGTCACGCCCCCTCCATTCATGTCCATGTACCAGTAGTCACGCCCCCTCCATTCATGTCCATGTACCAGTAGTCACCCCCCCCCTCCCCATTCATGTCCATGTACTAGTCGTCACGCCCCTCCATTCATGTCCATGTACTAGTCGTCACGCCCCCTCCATTCATGTCCATGTACTAGTAGTCACGCCCCCTCCATTCATGTCCATGTACTAGTCGTCACGCCCCCTCCATTCATGTCCATGTACTAGTCGTCACGCCCCCCTCCATTCATGTCCATGTACCAGTCGTCACGCCCCCTCCATTCATGTCCATGTACCAGTAGTCACGCCCCCTCCATTCATGTCCATGTACCAGTCGTCACGCCCCCTCCATTCATGTCCATGTACCAGTCGTCACGCCCCCTCCATTCATGTCCATGTACCAGTCGTCACGCCCCCTCCATTCATGTCCATGTACTAGTCGTCACACCCCCTCCATTCATGTCCATGTACCAGTAGTCACGCCCCCTCCATTCATGTCCATGTACTAGTCGTCACACCCCCCTCCATTCATGTCCATGTACCAGTAGTCACCCCCCCCCCTCCCCATTCATGTCCATGTACTAGTCGTCACGCCCCCTCCATTCATGTCCATGTACTAGTAGTCACGCCCCCTCCATTCATGTCCATGTACCAGTCGTCACACCCCCCTCCGTTCATGTCCATGTACTAGTAGTCACGCCCCCTCCATTCATGTCCATGTACTAGTCGTCACGCCCCCCCTCCCCATTCATGTCCATGTACTAGTCGTCACGCCCCTCCATTCATGTCCATGTACCAGTCGTCACAACCCCCTCCGTTCATGTCCATGTACTAGTAGTCACGCCCCCTCCATTCATGTCCATGTACCAGTAGTCACGCCCCCTCCATTCATGTCCATGTACTAGTCGTCACACCCCCTCCATTCATGTACATGGCGTGTTGTCACGTACGAGGAAGCTGCAACTTGCCGGCCCGAAGCTTGCCCGGGGTCCTCGCAATCTAAAATCCAAAAGCTAAGGGATATGTTTTCAGCAGAGTGCCCCTTTAATATCCAAGCAATCTGCCCCATGTGACTATCCTTCGGTCAGCTGTGGCCCTGACTGTGATTTAGAGACTTGTGGATGTGGCTGCAGTTTGTGACCGAAAGGATACATGCCCAGGATGACTGCTTCCAGACACTTGATTGGCAGAGCTTCCTTGGTCATCTCTTTGGCCAGGTCCATCAGCCTGCAGGAAGAGAAAGTCTGTGACTATCTCACCACCACCACATGACCATCATCCCACCACCACGATGACCATGTGACCATCATCCCCCCCACCACCACGATGACCATGTGACCATCATCCCCCCCACCACCACGTTGACCATGTGACCATCAACCCCCCACCACCACCATGTGACCATCATCCTCCCCACCATGATGACCATGTGACCATCACCCCCACCACCATCATCATCCCCCCCCACCACGATGACCATGTGACCATCATCCCCCCCACCACCACGTTGACCATGTGACCATCAACCCCCCACCACCACCACCATGTGACCATCATCCTCCCCACCATGATGACCATGTGACCATCAACCCCCCACCACCACCATGTGACCATCATCCTCCCCACCATGATGACCATGTGACCATCACCCCCACCACCATCACCATCCCCCCCTACCACGATGACCATGTGACCATCATCCCCCCCACCACCACGTTGACCATGTGACCATCAACCCCCCACCACCACCACCATGTGACCATCATCCTCCCCACCATGATGACCATGTGACCATCACCCCCCCCCCCCCCACCACCATCATCCCCCCACCACGATGACCATGTGACCATCATCGGCTCTGCTATTCCCGGACCACCATGATGACCATGTGATGTACATGTGGGGTGGGGGGGGGTCAATAAAAACAGTCAACAAGGTCCAGGAAATTTACCAAACGTGATCTTATTAGACAAAGTTTAACCTGGTCAGCAGAGGAAGCAGCGGGTTTATAGAGCGGAGAACAAGGTGTGAACTGTACCCGACCCTCCGCCATGTCACTCACCCGGTCAGCTGAGGGGTTATAGGGGGAGAACAAGGTGTGAACTGTACCCGACCCTCCGCCATGTCACTCACCCGGTCAGCTGAGGGGTTATAGGGGGAGAACAAGGTGTGAACTGTACCCGACCCTCCGCCATGTCACTCACCCGGTCAGCTGAGGGGTTATAGGGGGAGAACAAGGTGTGAACTGTACCCGACCCTCCGCCATGTCACTCACCCGGTCAGCTGAGGGGTTATAGGGGGAGAACAAGGTGTGAACTGTGCCCGACCCTCCGCCATGTCACTCACCCGGTCAGCTGAGGGGTTATAGGGGGAGAACAAGGTGTGAACTGTACCCGACCCTCCGCCATGTCACTCACCCGGTCAGCTGAGGGGTTATAGGGGGAGAACAAGGTGTGAACTGTACCCGACCCTCCGCCATGTCACTCACCCGGTCAGCTGAGGGGTTATAGGGGGAGAACAAGGTGTGAACTGTGCCCGACCCTCCGCCATGTCACTCACCCGGTCAGCTGAGGGGTTATAGGGGGAGAACAAGGTGTGAACTGTACCCGACCCTCCGCCATGTCACTCACCCGGTCAGCTGAGGGGTTATAGGGGGAGAACAAGGTGTGAACTGTACCCGACCCTCCGCCATGTCACTCACCCGGTCAGCTGAGGGGTTATAGAGGGAGAACAAGGTGTGAACTGTGCCCGACCCTCCGCCATGTCACTCACCCGGTCAGCTGAGAGGTTATAGGGGGAGAACAAGGTGTGAACTGTACCTGACCCTCCGCCATGTCACTCACCCGGTCAGCTGAGGGGTTATAGGGGGAGAACAAGGTGTGAACTGTACCCGACCCTCCGCCATGTCACTCACCCGGTCAGCTGAAGGGTTATAGGGGGAGAACAAGGTGTGAACTGTACCCGACCCTCCGCCATGTCACTCACCCGGTCAGCTGAGGGGTTATAGGGGGAGAACAAGGTGTGAACTGTACCCGACCCTCCGCCATGTCACTCACCCGGTCAGCTGAGGGGTTATAGGGGGAGAACAAGGTGTGAACTGTACCCGACCCTCCGCCATGTCACTCACCCGGTCAGCTGAGAGGTTATAGAGCGGAGAACAAGGTGTGAACTGTACCCGACCCTCCGCCATGTCACTCACCCGGTCAGCTGAGGGGTTATAGGGGGAGAACAAGGTGTGAACTGTACCCGACCCTCCGCCATGTCACTCACCCGGTCAGCTGAGGGGTTATAGGGGGAGAACAAGGTGTGAACTGTACCCGACCCTCCGCCATGTCACTCACCCGGTCAGCTGAGGGGTTATAGGGGGAGAACAAGGTGTGAACTGTACCCGACCCTCCGCCATGTCACTCACCCGGTCAGCTGAGGGGTTATAGGGGGAGAACAAGGTGTGAACTGTACCCGACCCTCCGCCATGTCACTCACCCGGTCAGCTGAGGGGTTATAGGGGGAGAACAAGGTGTGAACTGTACCCGACCCTCCGCCATGTCACTCACCCGGTCAGCTGAGGGGTTATAGGGGGAGAACAAGGTGTGAACTGTGCCCGACCCTCCGCCATGTCACTCACCCGGTCAGCTGAGGGGTTATAGGGGGAGAACAAGGTGTGAACTGTACCCAACCCTCCGCCATGTCACTCACCCGGTCAGCTGAGGGGTTATAGGGGGAGAACAAGGTGTGAACTGTGCCCGACCCTCCGCCATGTCACTCACCCGGTCAGCTGAGGGGTTATAGGGGGAGAACAAGGTGTGAACTGTACCCGACCCTCCGCCATGTCACTCACCCGGTCAGCTGAGGGGTTATAGGGGGAGAACAAGGTGTGAACTGTACCCGACCCTCCGCCATGTCACTCACCCGGTCAGCTGAGGGGGTTATAGGGGGAGAACAAGGTGTGAACTGTACCCGACCCTCCGACATGTCACTCACCCGGTCAGCTGAGGGGTTATAGGGGGAGAACAAGGTGTGAACTGTACCCGACCCTCCGCCATGTCACTCACCCGGTCAGCTGAGGGGTTATAGGGGGAGAACAAGGTGTGAACTGTACCCGACCCTCCGCCATGTCACTCACCCGGTCAGCTGAGGGGTTATAGGGGGAGAACAAGGTGTGAACTGTGCCCGACCCTCCGCCATGTCACTCACCCGGTCAGCTGAGGGGTTATAGGGGGAGAACAAGGTGTGAACTGTACCCGACCCTCCGCCATGTCACTCACCCGGTCAGCTGAGGGGTTATAGGGGGAGAACAAGGTGTGAACTGTACCCGACCCTCCGCCATGTCACTCACCCGGTCAGCTGAGGGGTTATAGGGGGAGAACAAGGTGTGAACTGTACCCAACCCTCCGCCATGTCACTCACCCGGTCAGCTGAGGGGTTATAGGGGGAGAACAAGGTGTGAACTGTACCCGACCTTCCGCCATGTCACTCACCCGGTCAGCTGAGGGGTTATAGGGGGAGAACAAGGTGTGAACTGTACCCGACCCTCCGCCATGTCACTCACCCGGTCAGCTGAGGGGTTATAGGGGGAGAACAAGGTGTGAACTGTACCCGACCCTCCGCCATGTCACTCACCCGGTCAGCTGAGGGGTTATAGGGCGAGAACAAGGTGTGCCCGACCCTCCGCCATGTCACTCACCCGGTCAGCTGAGGGGTTATAGGGGGAGAACAAGGTGTGAACTGTACCCGACCCTCCGACATGTCACTCACCCGGTCAGCTGAGGGGGTTATAGGGGGAGAACAAGGTGTGAACTGTACCCGACCCTCCGCCATGTCACTCACCCGGTCAGCTGAGAGGTTATAGGGGGAGAACAAGGTGTGAACTGTGCCCGACCCTCCGCCATGTCACTCACCCGGTCAGCTGAGGGGTTATAGGGGGAGAACAAGGTGTGAACTGTGCCCGACCCTCCGCCATGTCACTCACCCGGTCAGCTGAGGGGTTATAGGGGGAGAACAAGGTGTGAACTGTGCCCGACCCTCCGCCATGTCACTCACCCGGTCAGCTGAGGGGTTATAGAGCGGAGAACAAGGTGCGAACTGTACCCGACCCTCCGCCATGTCACTCACCCGGTCAGCTGAGGGGTTATAGGGGGAGAACAAGGTGTGAACTGTACCCGACCCTCCGCCATGTCACTCACCCGGTCAGCTGAGGGGTTATAGGGGGAGAACAAGGTGTGAACTGTACCTGACCCTCCGCCATGTCACTCACCCGGTCAGCTGAGGGGTTATAGGGGGAGAACAAGGTGTGAACTGTACCCGACCCTCCGCCATGTCACTCACCCGGTCAGCTGAGGGGTTATAGGGGGAGAACAAGGTGTGAACTGTGCCCGACCCTCCGCCATGTCACTCACCCGGTCAGCTGAGGGGTTATAGGGCGAGAACAAGGTGTGAACTGTACCCGACCCTCCGCCATGTCACTCACCCGGTCAGCTGAGGGGGTTATAGGGGGAGAACAAGGTGTGAACTGTACCCGACCCTCCGCCATGTCACTCACCCGGTCAGCTGAGGGGTTATAGGGGGAGAACAAGGTGTGAACTGTACCCGACCCTCCGCCATGTCACTCACCCGGTCAGCTGAGGGGGTTATAGGGGGAGAACAAGGTGTGAACTGTACCCGACCCTCCGCCATGTCACTCACCCGGTCAGCTGAGGGGTTATAGGGGGAGAACAAGGTGTGAACTGTACCCAACCCTCCGCCATGTCACTCACCCGGTCAGCTGAGGGGTTATAGGGGGAGAACAAGGTGTGAACTGTACCCGACCCTCCGCCATGTCACTCACCCGGTCAGCTGAGGGGTTATAGGGGGAGAACAAGGTGTGAACTGTACCCGACCCTCCGCCATGTCACTCACCCGGTCAGCTGAGGGGTTATAGGGCGAGAACAAGGTGTGCCCGACCCTCCGCCATGTCACTCACCCGGTCAGCTGAGGGGTTATAGGGGGAGAACAAGGTGTGAACTGTACCCGACCCTCCGCCATGTCACTCACCCGGTCAGCTGAGGGGTTATAGGGGGAGAACAAGGTGTGAACTGTACCCGACCCTCCGACATGTCACTCACCCGGTCAGCTGAGGGGTTATAGGGGGAGAACAAGGTGTGAACTGTACCCGACCCTCCGCCATGTCACTCACCCGGTCAGCTGAGAGGTTATAGGGGGAGAACAAGGTGTGAACTGTACCTGACCCTCCGCCATGTCACTCACCCGGTCAGCTGAGGGGTTATAGGGGGAGAACAAGGTGTGAACTGTACCCGACCCTCCGCCATGTCACTCACCCGGTCAGCTGAGGGGTTATAGGGGGAGAACAAGGTGTGAACTGTACCCGACCCTCCGCCATGTCACTCACCCGGTCAGCTGAGGGGTTATAGGGGGAGAACAAGGTGTGAACTGTACCCGACCCTCCGCCATGTCACTCACCCGGTCAGCGGACGTGTTTTTTTGATCTCGAAGAACTGAGTCCCCGTGTGATTGTATCTGAGCCTGGAGTTAAGGAAGACCCTGCGACCATAAGACACCCCCCCCCCCCCACAATACAGATTGGTCACATGACGGCACCCTCCATGTGTTCTGTGAAGGATACTGCAGCTCCCGGATGTAGCGCTGTACGGTGTCCACCCGCTCGGGCACTGAGGACCCGGTTGTCAGCGCTGGCACCGGTGGGATCGGCACCTGTGGATGAAGCAGTGTTAGTTGCCCCCCAGCACTAGGACCCCCCCCCCCCACACACACACACACACAGCGGGGCACTCACCCGGGGCAGCTCCGCCGCGCTCCGTATAGACCTCACCAGATTCTCACCATCAGGATGAGTCCGGGCCACGTACCCCCACATCCGCTCCCAGGTGGGCTCATCGATAGGGAGCCCCCCCCTGTTCACATAGAATGGGACCCCCCCCTCCTCGTCATCTGTACCGTTATGAAGACCCTCAGACATCCCAGCACCCCCCACCTGTCACCAGCAACTACAAAAACCCGGCCCGGACCGCGGGCCCCGCACATTACTCCCTGCGGATTGGGCGCGAAACAAGGCGGAGCTAAAGAGGCTGACGCCCACTAACCAGGTGTTAACTGCCCCGAGCCATTCATACCAGGGGCCCCAACACTGCAGCCCCCCTATTACCAGATCAGCTCTGCTATTCCCGGACCTCTCACTGATTGGCTCTGCTATTCCCGGACTCCTCACTGATCGGCTCTGCTATTCCCGGACTCCTCACTGATCGGCTCTGCTATTCCCGGACCTCTCACTGATGAGCTCTGCTATTCCCGGACCCCTCACTGATCGGCTCTGCTATTCCCGGATTCCTCACTGATCGGCTCTGCTATTCCCGGACCCCTCACTGATCGGCTCTGCTATTCCCGGACTCCTCACTGATCGGCTCTGCTATTCCCGGACTCCTCACTGATCGGCTCTGCTATTCCCGGACTCCTCAGTGATCGGCTCTGCTATTCCCGGACTCCTCACTGATCGGCTCTGCTATTCCCGGACTCCTCACTGATCGGCTCTGCTATTCCCGGACTCCTCACTGATCGGCTCTGCTATTCCCGGACTCCTCACTGATCGGCTCTGCTATTCCCGGACTCCTCACTGATCGGCTCTGCTATTCCCGGACCCCTCACTGATCGGCTCTGCTATTCCCGGACCCCTCACTGATCGGCTCTGCTATTCCCGGACTCCTCACTGATCGGCTCTGCTATTCCCGGACTCCTCACTGATCGGCTCTGCTATTCCGGACTCCTCACTGATCGGCTCTGCTATTCCCGGACTCCTCACTGATCGGCTCTGCTATTCCCGGACCCCTCACTGATCGGCTCTGCTATTCCCGGACTCCTCACTGATCGGCTCTGCTATTCCCGGACTCCTCACTGATCGGCTCTGCTATTCCGGACTCCTCACTGATCGGCTCTGCTATTCCCGGACTCCTCACTGATCGGCTCTGCTATTCCCGGACCCCTCACTGATCGGCTCTGCTATTCCCGGACCCCTCACTGATCGGCTCTGCTATTCCCGGACCCCTCACTGATCGGCTCTGCTATTCCCGGACCCCTCACTGATCGGCTCTGCTATTCCCGGACCCCTCACTGATCGGCTCTGCTATTCCCGGACTCCTCACTGATCGGCTCTGCTATTCCCGGACTCCTCACTGATCGGCTCTGCTATTCCGGACTCCTCACTGATCGGCTCTGCTATTCCCGGACTCCTCACTGATCGGCTCTGCTATTCCCGGACCCCTCACTGATCGGCTCTGCTATTCCCGGACTCCTCACTGATCGGCTCTGCTATTCCCGGACTCCTCACTGATCGGCTCTGCTATTCCCGGACTCCTCACTGATCGGCTCTGCTATTCCCGGACCCCTCACTGATCGGCTCTGCTATTCCCGGACTCCTCACTGATCGGCTCTGCTATTCCCGGACTCCTCATTGATCGGCTCTGCTATTCCCGGACTCCTCACTGATCGGCTCTGCTATTCCCGGACCCCTCACTGATCGGCTCTGCTATTCCCGGACTCCTCACTGATCGGCTCTGCTATTCCCGGACTCCTCACTGATCGGCTCTGCTATTCCCGGACTCCTCACTGATCGGCTCTGCTATTCCCGGACTCCTCACTGATCGGCTCTGCTATTCCCGGACCCCTCACTGATCGGCTCTGCTATTCCCGGACTCCTCACTGATCGGCTCTGCTATTCCCGGACCCCTCACTGATCGGCTCTGCTATTCCCGGACCCCTCACTGATCGGCTCTGCTATTCCGGACCCTCAGACAAAGCCGCCGATCCCGGGAGGAGCCGCCCGTCACCGCTGGATCATCATTAACCCCTCTGCTGCGGCCCGAGGCTCCACGATCCGTTATCTCCAGCAGATGTGGGAATATTCTGGGCATATACAGAGTTAAAATCAACAGCCAATCAGAGTACGTATGACGTCACGAAACATAAACCAATCAGAAGCTGGAGAGCGAACAAGGCGGGGCCACAATACTGATAAGGTCCTGAGACGATAAATACTGCGCCGACCGTTAGGTTTTGATGACGTATGAGTCACGTGGTGAAAAAATGTCACATGACTTCTCAGAGATTGTATTCCGCTGCGAGGAGGAATCAACCACGTGATCTCACTGCATAGGGGTGGGGCTAATATACTTAGGGATGATGGGAAATGCAGGTTAATTCTTGAAAGGCGATACTGACTCCTCCCCCAGCTCCCCAGATGACTCCTCCCCCAGCTCCCGATATGACTCCTCCCCCAGCCCCCGTATGACTCCTCCTCCAGCTCCATATATGACTCCTCCTCCAGCTCCCCGTATGACTCCTCCCCCAGCTCCCCAGATGACTCCTCCCCCAGCTCCCCAGATGACTCCTCCCCCAGCCCCGTATGACTCCTCCCCCAGCTCCCCGTATGACTCCTCCCCAGCTCCCCATATGACTCCTCCTCCAGCTCCCCATATGACTCCTCCCCCAGCTCCCCGTATGACTCCTCCCCCAGCTCCCCATATGACTCCTCCCCCAGCTCCCCATATGACTCCTCCTCCAGCTCCCCGTATGACTCCTCCTCCAGCTCCCCATATGACTCCTCCCCCAGCTCCCCAGATGACTCCTCCCCCAGCTCCCCAGATGACTCCTCCCCCAGCCCCGTATGACTCCTCCCCCAGCTCCCCGTATGACTCCTCCCCCAGCTCCCCATATGACTCCTCCCCCAGCTCCCCATATGACTCCTCCTCCAGCTCCCCATATGACTCCTCCCCCAGCTCCCCGTATGACTCCTCCCCCAGCTCCCCATATGACTCCTCCCCCAGCTCCCCATATGACTCCTCCCCCAGCTCCCCATATGACTCCTCCTCCAGCTCCCCGTATGACTCCTCCCCCAGCTCCCCATATGACTCCTCCCCCAGCTCCCCATATGACTCCTCCTCCAGCTCCCCATATGACTCCTCCCCCAGCTCCCCATATGACTCCTCCTCCAGCTCCCCGTATGACTCCTCCTCCAGCTCCCCATATGACTCCTCCCCCAGCTCCCCAGATGACTCCTCCCCCAGCCCCCTTCCCCCCGTATAACTCCTCCCCCATCTCCCCATATGACTCCTCCCCCAGCTCCCCATATGACTCCTCCCCCAGTTCCCCGTATGGCTCCTCCCACAGCTCCCCATATGACTCCTCCCCAAGCTCCCAATATGACTCCACCCCCAGCTCCCAATATGATACCAAATCCCCCCCAGCCTCCATATTTGGATCCTCCCCTCAGCTCCCCCCTGTGTCCTTCCTGCTGTAGTCTCGAGGGTGCGGTGTGGGATCGGTCCGGCCCGTATATGATTCCCCCTGTGTCCTTCCTGCTGTAGTCTCGAGGGTGCGGTGTGGGATCGGTCCGGCCCGTATATGATTCCCCCCCTGTGTCCTTCCTTCTGTAGTCTAGAGGGTGCGGTGTGGGATCGGTCCGGCCCGTATATGATTCCCCCTGTGTCCCGTCTGCTGTAGTCTAGAGGGTGCGGCGTGGGATCGGTCCGGCCCGTATATGATTCCCCCGTGTCCCGTCTGCTGTAGTCTCGAGGGTGCGGTGTGGGATCGGTCCGGCCAGTATATGATTCCCCCCCTGTGTCCTTCCTGGTGTAGTCTAGACGGTGCGGTGTGGGATCTGTCCGGCCCATATATGATTCCCCCCGTGTCCTTCCTGCTGTAGTCTAGAGGGTGCGGTGTGGGATCGGTCCGGCCCGTATATGATTCCCCCCCTGTGTCCTTCCTTCTGTAGTCTAGAGGGTGCGGTGTGGGATCGGTCCGGTCCTTATATGATTCCCCCCGTGTCCTGTCTGCTGTAGTCTAGAGGGTGCGGTTTGGGATCGGTCCGGCCCGTATATAATTCCCCCGTGTCCTTCCTGCTGTAGTCTAGACGGTGCGGTGTGGGATCGGTCCGGCCCCTATATGATTCCCCCGTGTCCCGTCTGCTGTAGTCTTTAGGGTGCGGTGTGGGATCGGTCCGGCCCGTATATGATTCCCCCGATCCCTGGCTGTTCACCTACCTTGCTACCTTTCTATCCACCCATGTGGCTTTCTACCTACCTACTTACCTGGCTGTCTGCCTAGCTGGCTGTATACTTCTTTACCTAATGTCTGATGAAGCTGCCCATGTGCAGTGAAACGCGTTGCGTGCCGGTCCAATAAACCTTTTGCCGTCCACCTGTGCACGTTATTTGTATCCTGCTGATCCCTGTGTATTTATCTTTTGTCTGCAGCAGGAAGGTTTTATTTCCCAACCATCTGTGGTGAGGAGCTCCTCCCTATTATCTCCTCCTCCTCCCTATTATCTCCTCCTCCTCCCTATTATCTCCTCCTCCTCCCTATTATCTCCTCCTCCTCCCTATTATCTCCTCCTCCCTATTATCTCCTCCTCCTCCCTATTATCTGCTCCCTATTATCTCCTCCTCCTCCCTATTATCTCCTCCCTATTATCTCCTCCTCCTCTCTATTATCTGCTCCCTATTATCTCCTCCTCCTCCCTATTATCTCCTCCCTATTATCTCCTCCTCCCTATTATCTCCTCCTCCTCCCTATTATCTCCTCCTCCCTATTATCTCCTCCTCCCTATTATCTCCTCCTCCTCCCTATTATCTCCTCCTCCCTATTGTCTCCTCCTCCCTATTGTCTCCTCCTCCCTATTGTCTCCTCCTCCCTATTATCTCCTCCTCCTCCCTATTGTCTCCTCCTCCTCCCTATTGTCTCCTCCTCCTCCCTATTGTCTCCTCCTCCCTATTGTCTCCTCTCCCTATTGTCTCCTCCTCCCTATTATCTCCTCCTCCTGCCTATTATCTCCTCCTCCTGCCTATTATCTCCTCCTCCTGCCTATTATCTCCTCCTCCTGCCTATTATCTCCTCCTCCTCCCTATTATCTCCTCCTAATTATCTCCTCCTCCTCCCTATTATCTCCTCCTCCTCCCTATTATCTCCTCCTCCCTATTATCTCCTCCTCCTCCCTATTATCTGCTCCCTATTATCTCCTCCTCCTCCCTATTATCTCCTCCCTATTATCTCCTCCTCCTCTCTATTATCTGCTCCCTATTATCTCCTCCTCCTCCCTACTATCTCCTCCCTATTATCTCCTCCTCCCTATTATCTCCTCCTCCTCCCTATTATCTCCTCCTCCCTATTATCTCCTCCTCCCTATTATCTCCTCCTCCCTATTGTCTCCTCCTCCCTATTGTCTCCTCCTCCCTATTATCTCCTCCTCCTCCCTATTGTCTCCTCCTCCTCCCTATTGTCTCCTCCTCCCTATTGTCTCCTCCTCCTGCCTATTATCTCCTCCTCCTGCCTATTATCTCCTCCTCCTGCCTATTATCTCCTCCTCCTGCCTATTATCTCCTCCTCCTCCCTATTATCTCCTCCTAATTATCTCCTCCTCCTCCCTATTATCTCCTCCTCCTCCCTATTATCGCCTCCTCCTCCCTATTATCGCCTCCTCCCTATTATCTCCTCCTCCACTATTATCTCCTCCTAATTATCTCCTCCTCCTCCCTATTATCTCCTCCTCCTCCCTATTATCGCCTCCTCCTCCCTATTATCACCTCCTCCTCCCTATTATCTCCTCCCCCCTATTATCTCCTCCTCCCTATTATCTCCTCCCTATTGTCTCCTCCTCCTCCCTATTGTCTTCTCCTCCTCCCTATTGTCATCTCCTCCTGCCTATTATCTCCTCCCTATTATCTCCTCCTCCTCCCTATTATCTATTAAATGGGCCAAAATACCAGCAACAGTGTGTGAGAACCTTGTGAAGACAGAGAAAACATGTGACCTCTGTCATTACCAACAGTGTGTGAGAACCTTGTGAAGACAGAAATCATGTGACCTCTGTCACTACCAATAGTGTGTGAGAACCTTGTGAAGACAGAAATCATGTGACCTCTGTCATTGCCAACAGTGTGAGAACCTTGTGAAGACAGAAAACATGTGACCTCTGTCATTACCAACAGTGTGTGAGAACCTTGTGAAGACAGAAATCATGTGACCTCTGTCATTACCAACAGTGTGAGAACGTTGTGAAGACAGAAATCATGTGACCTCTGTCATTACCAACAGTGTGTGAGAACCTTGTGAAGACAGAAAACATGTGACCTCTGTCATTACCAACAGTGTGTGAGAACCTTGTGAAGACGGAAAACATGTGACCTCTGTCATTACCAACAGTGTGTGAGAACCTTGTGAAGACAGAAATCATGTGACCTCTGTCATTACCAACAGTGTGTGAGAACCTTGTGAAGACAGAAATCATGTGACCTCTGTCATTACCAACAGTGTGTGAGAACCTTGTGAAGACAGAAATCATGTGACCTCTGTCATTGCCAACAGTGTGTGAGAACCTTGTGAAGGCAGAAAACATGTGACCTCTGTCATTACCAACAGTGTGAGAACCTTGTGAAGGCAGAAAACATGTGACCTCTGTCATTACCAACAGTGTGTGAGAACCTTGTGAAGACAGAAAACATGTGACCTCTGTCATTACCAACAGTGTGTGAGAACCTTGTGAAGACAGAAAACATGTGACCTCTGTCATTACCAACAGTGTGTGAGAACCTTGTGAAGGCAGAAATCATGTGACCTCTGTCATTGCCAACAGTGTGTGAGAACCTTGTGAAGACAGAAAACATGTGACCTCTGTCATTACCAACAGTGTGTGAGAACCTTGTGAAGACAGAAAACATGTGACCTCTGTCATTGCCAACAGTGTGTGAGAACCTTGTGAAGACAGAGAAAACATGTGACCTCTGTCATTACCAACAGTGTGAGAACGTTGTGAAGACAGAAATCATGTGACCTCTGTCATTACCAACAGTGTGTGAGAACCTTGTGAAGGCAGAAAACATGTGACCTCTGTCATTACCAACAGTGTGTGAGAACCTTGTGAAGACGGAAAACATGTGACCTCTGTCATTACCAACAGTGTGTGAGAACCTTGTGAAGACAGAAAACATGTGACCTCTGTCATTACCAACAGTGTGTGAGAACCTTGTGAAGACAGAAAACATGTGACCTCTGTCATTACCAACAGTGTGTGAGAACCTTGTGAAGGCAGAAAACATGTGACCTCTGTTATTACCAACAGTGTGTGAGAACCTTGTGAAGACAGAAAACATGTGACCTCTGTTATTACCAACAGTGTGTGAGAACCTTGTGAAGGCAGAAAACATGTGACCTCTGTCATTACCAACAGTGTGTGAGAACCTTGTGAAGACAGAAAACATGTGACCTCTGTCATTACCAACAGTGTGTGAGAACCTTGTGAAGACAGAAATCATGTGACCTCTGTCATTGCCAACAGTGTGTGAGAACCTTGTGAAGGCAGAAAACATGTGACCTCTGTCATTACCAACAGTGTGAGAACCTTGTGAAGGCAGAAAACATGTGACCTCTGTCATTACCAACAGTGTGTGAGAACCTTGTGAAGACAGAAAACATGTGACCTCTGTCATTACCAACAGTGTGTGAGAACCTTGTGAAGGCAGAAATCATGTGACCTCTGTCATTACCAACAGTGTGTGAGAACCTTGTGAAGACAGAAATCATGTGACCTCTGTCATTACCAACAGTGTGTGAGAACCTTGTGAAGACAGAAAACATGTGACCTCTGTCATTACCAACAGTGTGTGAGAACCTTGTGAAGACAGAAAACATGTGACCTCTGTCATTACCAACAGTGTGTGAGAACCTTGTGAAGGCAGAAATCATGTGACCTCTGTCATTGCCAACAGTGTGTGAGAACCTTGTGAAGACAGAAAACATGTGACCTCTGTCATTACCAACAGTGTGTGAGAACCTTGTGAAGACAGAAAACATGTGACCTCTGTCATTGCCAACAGTGTGTGAGAACCTTGTGAAGACAGAGAAAACATGTGACCTCTGTCATTACCAACAGTGTGAGAACGTTGTGAAGACAGAAATCATGTGACCTCTGTCATTACCAACAGTGTGTGAGAACCTTGTGAAGGCAGAAAACATGTGACCTCTGTCATTACCAACAGTGTGTGAGAACCTTGTGAAGACGGAAAACATGTGACCTCTGTCATTACCAACAGTGTGTGAGAACCTTGTGAAGACAGAAAACATGTGACCTCTGTTATTACCAACAGTGTGTGAGAACCTTGTGAAGACGGAAAACATGTGACCTCTGTCATTACCAACAGTGTGTGAGAACCTTGTGAAGACAGAAAACATGTGACCTCTGTCATTACCAACAGTGTGTGAGAACCTTGTGAAGGCAGAAAACATGTGACCTCTGTTATTACCAACAGTGTGTGAGAACCTTGTGAAGACAGAAAACATGTGACCTCTGTTATTACCAACAGTGTGTGAGAACCTTGTGAAGACAGAAAACATGTGACCTCTGTTATTACCAACAGTGTGTGAGAACCTTGTGAAGGCAGAAAACATGTGACCTCTGTCATTACCAACAGTGTGTGAGAACCTTGTGAAGACAGAAAACATGTGACCTCTGTCATTACCAACAGTGTGTGAGAACCTTGTGAAGACAGAAAACATGTGACCTCTGTCATTGCCAACAGTGTGTGAGAACCTTGTGAAGACAGAAAACATGTGACCTCTGTCATTACCAACAGTGTGTGAGAACCTTGTGAAGGCAGAAAACATGTGACCTCTGTTATTACCAACAGTGTGTGAGAACCTTGTGAAGACAGAAAACATGTGACCTCTGTTATTACCAACAGTGTGTGAGAACCTTGTGAAGACAGAAAACATGTGACCTCTGTTATTACCAACAGTGTGTGAGAACCTTGTGAAGGCAGAAAACATGTGACCTCTGTCATTACCAACAGTGTGTGAGAACCTTGTGAAGACAGAAAACATGTGACCTCTGTCATTGCCAACAGTGTGTGAGAACCTTGTGAAGACAGAAATCATGTGACCTCTGTCATCACCAACAGTGTGTGAGAACCTTGTGAAGACAGAAATCATGTGACCTCTGTCATCACCAACAGTGTGTGAGAACCTTGTGAAGACAGAAAACATGTGACCTCTGTCATTACCAACAGTGTGTGAGAACCTTGTGAAGACAGAAAACATGTGACCTCTGTCATTACCAACAGTGTGTGAGAACCTTGTGAAGGCAGAAAACATGTGACCTCTGTCATTACCAACAGTGTGAGAGAACCTTGTGAAGACAGAAAACATGTGACCTCTGTCATTACCAACAGTGTGAGAACGTTGTGAAGACAGAAAACATGTGACCTCTGTCATTACCAACAGTGTGTGAGAACCTTGTGAAGACAGAAAACATGTGACCTCTGTCATTACTAACAGTGTGTGAGAACCTTGTGAAGACAGAAAACATGTGACCTCTGTCATTACCAACAGTGTGTGAGAACCTTGTGAAGACAGAAATCATGTGACCTCTGTCATTACCAACAGTGTGAGAACCTTGTGAAGACAGAAATCATGTGACCTCTGTCATTACCAACAGTGTGTGAGAACCTTGTGAAGACAGAAATCATGTGACCTCTGTCATTACCAACAGTGTGTGAGAACCTTGTGAAGACAGAGAAATCATGTGACCTCTGTCATTACCAACAGCGTGTGAGAACCTTGTGAAGACAGAAATCATGTGACCTCTGTCATTACCAACAGTGTGTGAGAACCTTGTGAAGACAGAAAACATGTGACCTCTGTCATTACCAACAGTGTGTGAGAACCTTGTGAAGACAGAAAACATGTGACCTCTGTCATTACCAACAGTGTGTGAGAACCTTGTGAAGACAGAAATCATGTGACCTCTGTCATTACCAACAGTGTGTGAGAACCTTGTGAAGACAGAAAACATGTGACCTCTGTCATTACCAACAGTGTGTGAGAACCTTGTGAAGACAGAAATCATGTGACCTCTGTCATTACCAACAGCGTGTGAGAACCTTGTGAAGGCAGAAATCATGTGACCTCTGTCATTACCAACAGTGTGTGAGAACCTTGTGAAGACAGAAAACATGTGACCTCTGTCATTACCAACAGTGTGTGAGAACCTTGTGAAGACAGAAAACATGTGACCTCTGTCATTACCAACAGTGTGTGAGAACCTTGTGAAGACAGAAAACATGTGACCTCTGTCATTACAACAGTGTGTGAGAACCTTGTGAAGACAGAAAACATGTGACCTCTGTCATTACCAACAGTGTGAGAACCTTGTGAAGACAGAAATCATGTGACCTCTGTCATTACCAACAGTGTGTGAGAACCTTGTGAAGACAGAAATCATGTGACCTCTGTCATCACCAACAGTGTGTGAGAACCTTGTGAAGACAGAAAACATGTGACCTCTGTCATTACCAACAGTGTGTGAGAACCTTGTGAAGGCAGAAATCATGTGACCTCTGTCATTACCAACAGTGTGTGAGAACCTTGTGAAGACAGAAAACATGTGACCTCTGTCATTACCAACAGTGTGTGAGAACCTTGTGAAGGCAGAAAACATGTGACCTCTGTCATTACCAACAGTGTGAGAACCTTGTGAAGACAGAAATCATGTGACCTCTGTCATCACCAACAGTGTGTGAGAACCTTGTGAAGGCAGAAAACATGTGACCTCTGTCATTACCAACAGTGTGAGAACCTTGTGAAGACAGAAAACATGTGACCTCTGTCATCACCAACAGTGTGTGAGAACCTTGTGAAGACAGAAAACATGTGACCTCTGTCATTACCAACAGCGTGAGAACCTTGTGAAGACAGAAAACATGTGACCTCTGTCATTACCAACAGTGTGTGAGAACCTTGTGAAGACAGAAATCATGTGACCTCTGTCATTACCAACAGTGTGTGAGAACCTTGTGAAGACAGAAATCATGTGACCTCTGTCATTACCAACAGTGTGTGAGAACCTTGTGAAGACAGAAATCATGTGACCTCTGTCATCACCAACAGTGTGTGAGAACCTTGTGAAGACAGAAAACATGTGACCTCTGTCATTACCAACAGTGTGTGAGAACCTTGTGAAGACAGAAATCATGTGACCTCTGTCATTACCAACAGTGTGTGAGAACCTTGTGAAGACAGAAAACATGTGACCTCTGTCATTACCAACAGTGTGTGAGAACCTTGTGAAGACAGAAAACATGTGACCTCTGTCATTACCAACAGTGTGTGAGAACCTTGTGAAGACAGAAATCATGTGACCTCTGTCATTACCAACAATGTGTGAGAACCTTGTGAAGACAGAAAACATGTGACCTCTGTCATCACCAACAAAGGGGATATAATAAAGTATTGAGAGGAACTTTTCTTATTCACCAAATACTTATTTCCCACCATAATTTGTAAATAAATTCGTTAATAATCAGACAATGGGATTTATGGATTTTTCTCATTCTGTCTCATAGTTGGTTATAACCTATAATGATAATTACAGCCTCATCTTTATAAGGGGGAGAACAGGTACAATTGGGGGCTGACTAAATACTTCACTGTATATATCTCATATCTATCTATCTATCTATCTATCTATCTCATATCTATCTATCTATCTATCTATCTATCTATCTATCTCATACCTACCTACCTACCTATCTCATATCTATCTATGTGGCCACCTACATACTAAGGCTGCATGATTTATGGAAAATGAGTGATTGTGATATAATGAACACGTCTATAATGATGCAGAAACGTGGGGGAAACATAAATAAACCTGATACTCACCTCATCCCATAGTTCTGCCGCAGATCCTGTTCTCCTCCATACAGTCCGGTGTCTTATGGGAATTACAAGACCTTCCTGCTCAGCCAATCACTGTCCTGACACATGACACATCTGCAGCCTCTGATTAGCTGAGCAGGAAAGGTCCTGGAACCAGCTGGTTATCGGGAGAAGATACCAGGACCTCACAGAGAACAGTATTTGCGGCCGACCTACAGGGACCGAGCTGACCATCAGGTTTGGCTGTCCCTCCACCCTTGTAGCAGAGTTTGGCTGTCCCTCCACCTTTGTAGCAGAGTTTGGCTGTCCCTCCACCTTTGTAGCAGAGTTTGGCTGTCCCTCCACCTTTGTAGCAGAGTTTGTCTGTCCCTCCTCCTTTGTAGCAGAGTTTGGCTGTCCCTCCACCTTTGTAGCAGAGTTTGGCTGTCCCTCCACCTTTGTAGCAGAGTTTGGCTGTCCCTCCACCTTTGTAGCAGAGTTTGGCTGTCCCTCCACCATTTGTAGCAGAGTTTGGCTGTCCCTCCTCCTTTGTAGCAGAGTTTGGCTGTTCCTTTTAAAGCCTCTTACACAGCTGTTTCTGTTTCAGTTAATGACCTATCTCAACTAACCTATAAAATGATCATTATCGCCATCTGTTTGGTATAATCGGGATGTCGAACACCTGACTATGACTTTACCCCTGATTGTGCTAAAGTACCTATAAGAGCTGAAGCAGGGGGTAAAGGGCGGTCACACTGAATACTGACTGATTTATGTTTCTCTTCTGTTCATTTATTTTTTTCCTGTAAATCTTGTGACCGCCTTCAGATAATATAATAAAAGATTGTCACTTGCACACAGGCTGAAGTATAGGGGAAGAGTAACTTATCTATCCATAAGAAGTAGCGCTCATTACTATATATAGGAGTAGGGGTCATTACTATATATAGGAGTAGTGCTCATTACTATATATAGGAGTAGGGGTCATTACTATATATAGGAGTAGTGCTCATTACTATATATAGGAGTAGGGGTCATTACTATATATAGGAGTAGTGCTCATTACTATATATAGGAGTAGGGGTCATTACTATATATAGGAGTAGTGCTCATTACTATATATAGGAGTAGGGGTCATTACTATATATAGGAGTAGTGCTCATTACTATATATAGGTGTAGTGCTCGTTACTATATATAGGAGTAGTGCTCGTTACTATATATAGGAGTAGTGCTCATTACTATATATAGGAGTAGTGCTCATTACTATATATAGGAGTAGTGCTCATTACTATATATAGGAGTAGTGCTCATTACTATATATAGGAGTAGTGCTCATTACTATATATAGGTGTAGTGCTCATTACTATATATAGGTGTAGTGCTCATTACTATATATAGGAGTAGGGGTCATTACTATATATAGGAGTAGGGGTCATTACTATATATAGGAGTAGGGGTCATTACTATATATAGGAGTAGGGGTCATTACTATATATAGGAGTAGCGCTCATTCCTATATATAGGAGTAGGGGTCATTACTATATATAGGAGTAGCGCTCATTACTATATATAGGAGTAGGGGTCATTACTATATATAGGAGTAGCGCTCATTACTATATATAGGAGTAGTGCTCATTACTATATATAGGTGTAGTGCTCATTACTATATATAGGAGTAGGGGTCATTACTATATATAGGAGTAGTGTTCATTACTATATATAGGAGTAGTGCTCATTACTATATATAGGAGTAGCGCTCATTACTATATATAGGAGTAGGGGTCATTACTATATATAGGAGTAGCGCTCATTACTATATATAGGAGTAGCGCTCATTACTATATATAGGAGTAGGGGTCATTACTATATATAGGAGTAGCGCTCATTACTATATATAGGAGTAGGGGTCATTACTATATATAGGAGTAGGGGACATTACTATATATAGGAGTAGGGGTCATTACTATATATAGGAGTAGGGGTCATTACTATATATAGGAGTAGCGCTCATTACTATATATAGGAGTAGGGGTCATTACTATATATAGGAGTAGGGGTCATTACTATATATAGGAGTAGCGCTCATTCCTATATATAGGAGTAGGGGTCATTACTATATATAGGAGTAGCGCTCATTACTATATATAGGAGTAGGGGTCATTACTATATATAGGAGTAGCACTCATTACTATATATAGGAGTAGGGGTCATAACTATATATAGGAGTAGCGCTCATTACTATATATAGGAGTAGGGGTCATTACTATATAGAGGAGTAGCGCTCATTACTATATATAGGAGTAGGGGTCATTACTATATATAGGAGTAGGGGTCATTACTATATATAGGAGTAGCGCTCATTACTATATATAGGAGTAGGGGTCATTACTATATATAGGAGTAGCGCTCATTACTATATATAGGAGTAGGGGTCATTACTATATATAGGAGTAGGGGTCATTACTATATATAGGAGTAGTGCTCATTACTATATATAGGAGTAGGGGTCATTACTATATATAGGTGTAGTGTTCATTACTATATATAGGAGTAGGGGTCATTACTATATATAGGAGTAGTGCTCATTACTATATATAGGAGTAGTGCTCATTACTATATATAGGAGTAGGGGTCATTACTATATATAGGAGTAGTGCTCATTACTATATATAGGTGTAGTGCTCATTACTATATATAGGAGTAGCGCTCATTACTATATATAGGAGTAGCACTCATTACTATATATAGGAGTAGTGCTCATTACTATATATAGGTGTAGTGCTCATTACTATATATAGGAGTAGTGCTCATTACTATATATAGGAGTAGCGCTCATTACTATATATAGGTGTAGTGTTCATTACTATATATAGGAGTAGCGCTCATTACTATATACAGGTGTAGTGCTCATTACTATATATAGGAGTAGTGCTCATTACTATATATAGGAGTAGTGCTCCTTACTATATATAGGTGTAGTGCTCATTACTATATATAGGAGTAGCGCTCATTACTATATATAGGAGTAGGGGTCATTACTATATATAGGTGTAGCGCTCATTACTATATATAGGAGTAGTGCTCATTACTATATATAGGAGTAGGGGTCATTACTATATATAGGTGTAGTGCTCATTACTATATATAGGAGTAGGGGTCATTACTATATATAGGTGTAGTGCTCATTACTATATATAGGAGTAAGGGTCATTACTATATATAGGTGTAGTGCTCATTACTATATATAGGAGTAGGGGTCATTACTATATATAGGTGTAGTGCTCATTACTATATATAGGAGTAGGGGTCATTACTATATATAGGTGTAGTGCTCATTACTATATATAGGAGTAGGGGTCATTACTATATATAGGAGTAGTGCTCATTACTATATATAGGAGTAAGGGTCATTACTATATATAGGTGTAGTGCTCATTACTATATATAGGTGTAGTGCTCATTACTATATATAGGAGTAGTGCTCATTACTATATATAGGTGTAGTGCTCATTACTATATATAGGAGTAGTGCTCATTACTATATATAGGAGTAGGGGTCATTACTATATATAGGTGTAGTGCTCATTACTATATATAGGTGTAGTGCTCATTACTATATATAGGTGTAGTGCTCATTACTATATATAGGAGTAGTGCTCATTACTATATATAGGTGTAGTGCTCATTACTATATATAGGAGTAGTGCTCATTACTATATATAGGAGTAGGGGTCATTACTATATATAGGTGTAGTGCTCATTACTATATATAGGAGTAGTGCTCATTACTATATATAGGAGTAGTGCTCATTACTATATATAGGTGTAGTGCTCATTACTATATATAGGAGTAGTGCTCATTACTATATATAGGTGTAGTGCTCATTACTATATATAGGTGTAGTGCTCATTACTATATATAGGAGTAGTGCTCATTACTATATATAGGTGTAGTGCTCATTACTATATATAGGAGTAGTGCTCATTACTATATATAGGAGTAGGGTCATTACTATATATAGGAGTAGGGCTCATTACTATATATAGGAGTAGGGTCATTACTATATATAGGAGAAGGGCTCATTACTATATATAGGAGTAGGGTCATTACTATATATAGGAGTAGGGGTCATTACTATATATAGGAGTAGGGGTCATTACTATATATAAGAGTAGGGGTCATTACTATATATAGGAGTAGGGGTCATTACTATATATAGGTGTAGTGCTCATTACTATATATAGGAGTAGGGTCATTACTATATATAGGTGTAGTGCTCATTACTATATATAGGAGTAGGGGTCATTACTATATATAGGTGTAGTGCTCATTACTATATATAGGAGTAGTGCTCATTACTATATATAGGAGTAGTGCTCATTACTATATATAGGAGTAGGGTCATTACTATATATAGGTGTAGTGCTCATTACTATATATAGGAGTAGGGGTCATTACTATATATAGGTGTAGTGCTCATTACTATATATAGGAGTAGTGCTCATTACTATATATAGGAGTAGGGTCATTACTATATATAGGAGTAGGGGTCATTACTATATATAGGAGTAGGGTCATTACTATATATAGGAGTAGTGCTCATTACTATATATAGGTGTAGTGCTCATTACTATATATAGGAGTAGTGCTCATTACTATATATAGGAGTAGTGCTCATTACTATATATAGGAGTAGGGTCATTACTATATATAGGTGTAGTGCTCATTACTATATATAGGAGTAGGGGTCATTACTATATATAGGTGTAGTGCTCATTACTATATATAGGAGTAGTGCTCATTACTATATATAGGAGTAGGGTCATTACTATATATAGGAGTAGGGGTCATTACTATATATAGGAGTAGGGTCATTACTATATATAAGAGTAGGGCTCATTACTATATATAGGAGTAGGGGTCATTACTATATATAGGAGTAGGGTCATTACTATATATAGGAGTAGTGCTCATTACTATATATAGGAGTAGCGCTCATTACTATATATAGGAGTAGGGGTCATTACTATATATAGGAGTAGGGGTCATTACTATATATAGGTGTAGTGCTCATTACTATATATAGGAGTAGGGTCATTACTATATATAGGAGTAGTGCTCATTACTATATATAGGAGTAGCGCTCATTACTATATATAGGAGTAGGGTCATTACTATATATAGGAGTAGGGCTCATTACTATATATAGGAGTAGGGTCATTACTATATATAGGAGTAGTGCTCATTACTATATATAGGAGTAGCGCTCATTACTATATATAGGAGTAGGGGTCATTACTATATATAGGAGTAGGGGTCATTACTATATATAGGAGTAGTGCTCATTACTATATATAGGAGTAGCGCTCATTACTATATATAGGAGTAGTGCTCATTACTATATATAGGAGTAGGGGTCATTACTATATATAGGAGTAGGGGTCATTACTATATATAGGAGTAGTGCTCATTACTATATATAGGAGTAGTGCTCATTACTATATATAGGAGTAGTGCTCATTACTATATATAGGAGTAGGGGTCATTACTATATATAGGAGTAGGGGTCATTACTATATATAGGAGTAGTGCTCATTACTATATATAGGAGTAGGGGTCATTACTATATATAGGTGTAGTGCTCATTACTATATATAGGAGTAGGGGTCATTACTATATATAGGTGTAGTGTCCATTGCTATATATAGGTGTAGTGTTCATTGCTATATATAGGTGTAGTGCTCATTACTATATATAGGTGTAGTGTTCATTGCTATATATAGGAGTAGTGCTCATTACTATATATAGGAGTAGGGGTCATTACTATATATAGGTGTAGTGCTCATTACTATATATAGGAGTAGTGTTCATTACTATATATAGGTGTAGCGCTCATTACTATATATAGGTGTAGTGCTCATTACTATATATAGGAGTAGCGCTCATTACTATATATAGGAGTAGGGTCATTACTATATATAGGAGTAGGGCTCATTACTATATATAGGAGTAGGGTCATTACCATATATAGGAGTAGGGCTCATTACTATATATAGGAGTAGCGCTCATTCCTATATATAGGAGTAGGGGTCATTACTATATATAGGAGTAGCGCTCATTACTATATATAGGAGTAGGGGTCATTACTATATATAGGAGTAGCGCTCATTACTATATATAGGAGTAGTGCTCATTACTATATATAGGTGTAGTGCTCATTACTATATATAGGAGTAGGGGTCATTACTATATATAGGAGTAGTGTTCATTACTATATATAGGAGTAGTGCTCATTACTATATATAGGAGTAGCGCTCATTACTATATATAGGAGTAGGGGTCATTACTATATATAGGAGTAGCGCTCATTACTATATATAGGAGTAGCGCTCATTACTATATATAGGAGTAGGGGTCATTACTATATATAGGAGTAGCGCTCATTACTATATATAGGAGTAGGGGTCATTACTATATATAGGAGTAGCGCTCATTACTATATATAGGAGTAGGGGTCATTACTATATATAGGAGTAGGGGACATTACTATATATAGGAGTAGGGGTCATTACTATATATAGGAGTAGGGGTCATTACTATGTATAGGAGTAGCGCTCATTACTATATATAGGAGTAGGGGTCATTACTATATATAGGAGTAGGGGTCATTACTATATATAGGAGTAGCGCTCATTCCTATATATAGGAGTAGGGGTCATTACTATATATAGGAGTAGCGCTCATTACTATATATAGGAGTAGGGGTCATTACTATATATAGGAGTAGCACTCATTACTATATATAGGAGTAGGGGTCATAACTATATATAGGAGTAGCGCTCATTACTATATATAGGAGTAGGGGTCATTACTATATAGAGGAGTAGCGCTCATTACTATATATAGGAGTAGGGGTCATTACTATATATAGGAGTAGGGGTCATTACTATATATAGGAGTAGCGCTCATTACTATATATAGGAGTTGGGGTCATTACTATATATAGGAGTAGCGCTCATTACTATATATAGGAGTAGGGGTCATTACTATATATAGGAGTAGGGGTCATTACTATATATAGGAGTAGTGCTCATTACTATATATAGGAGTAGGGGTCATTACTATATATAGGTGTAGTGTTCATTACTATATATAGGAGTAGCGCTCATTACTATATATAGGAGTAGGGGTCATTACTATATATAGGAGTAGGGGTCATTAATATATATAGGAGTAGTGCTCATTACTATATATAGGAGTAGGGGTCATTACTATATATAGGTGTAGTGTTCATTACTATATATAGGAGTAGGGGTCATTACTATATATAGGAGTAGTGCTCATTACTATATATAGGTGTAGTGCTCATTACTATATATAGGTGTAGTGCTCATTACTATATATAGGAGTAGTGCTCATTACTATATATAGGTGTAGTGCTCATTACTATATATAGGAGTAGCGCTCATTACTATATATAGGAGTAGCACTCATTACTATATATAGGAGTAGTGCTCATTACTATATATAGGTGTAGTGCTCATTACTATATATAGGAGTAGTGCTCATTACTATATATAGGAGTAGCGCTCATTACTATATATAGGTGTAGTGTTCATTACTATATATAGGAGTAGCGCTCATTACTATATACAGGTGTAGTGCTCATTACTATATATAGGAGTAGTGCTCATTACTATATATAGGAGTAGTGCTCCTTACTATATATAGGTGTAGTGCTCATTACTATATATAGGAGTAGCGCTCATTACTATATATAGGAGTAGGGGTCATTACTATATATGGGTGTAGCGCTCATTACTATATATAGGAGTAGTGCTCATTACTATATATATAGGAGTAGGGGTCATTACTATATATAGGTGTAGTGCTCATTACTATATATAGGAGTAGTGCTCATTACTATATATAGGAGTAGGGGTCATTACTATATATAGGTGTAGTGCTCATTACTATATATAGGTGTAGTGCTCATTACTATATATAGGAGTAGTGCTCATTACTATATATAGGTGTAGTGCTCATTACTATATATAGGAGTAGTGCTCATTACTATATATAGGTGTAGTGCTCATTACTATATATAGGTGTAGTGCTCATTACTATATATAGGTGTAGTGCTCATTACTATATATAGGAGTAGTGCTCATTACTATATATAGGTGTAGTGCTCATTACTATATATAGGAGTAGGGGTCATTACTATATATAGGAGTAGTGCTCATTACTATATATAGGAGTAGGGGTCATTACTATATATAGGTGTAGTGCTCATTACTATATATAGGAGTAGTGCTCATTACTATATATAGGAGTAGTGCTCATTACTATATATAGGTGTAGTGCTCATTACTATATATAGGAGTAGTGCTCATTACTATATATAGGTGTAGTGCTCATTACTATATATAGGTGTAGTGCTCATTACTATATATAGGAGTAGTGCTCATTACTATATATAGGTGTAGTGCTCATTACTATATATAGGAGTAGTGCTCATTACTATATATAGGAGTAGGGTCATTACTATATATAGGAGTAGGGCTCATTACTATATATAGGAGTAGGGTCATTACTATATATAGGAGTAGGGCTCATTACTATATATAGGAGTAGGGTCATTACTATATATAGGAGTAGGGGTCATTACTATATATAGGAGTAGGGGTCATTACTATATATAGGAGTAGGGGTCATTACTATATATAGGAGTAGGGGTCATTACTATATATAGGTGTAGTGCTCATTACTATATATAGGAGTAGGGTCATTACTATATATAGGTGTAGTGCTCATTACTATATATAGGAGTAGGGGTCATTACTATATATAGGTGTAGTGCTCATTACTATATATAGGAGTAGTGCTCATTACTATATATAGGAGTAGTGCTCATTACTATATATAGGAGTAGGGTCATTACTATATATAGGTGTAGTGCTCATTACTATATATAGGAGTAGGGGTCATTACTATATATAGGTGTAGTGCTCATTACTATATATAGGAGTAGTGCTCATTACTATATATAGGAGTAGGGTCATTACTATATATAGGAGTAGGGGTCATTACTATATATAGGAGTAGGGTCATTACTATATATAGGAGTAGTGCTCATTACTATATATAGGTGTAGTGCTCATTACTATATATAGGAGTAGTGCTCATTACTATATATAGGAGTAGTGCTCATTACTATATATAGGAGTAGGGTCATTACTATATATAGGTGTAGTGCTCATTACTATATATAGGAGTAGGGGTCATTACTATATATAGGTGTAGTGCTCATTACTATATATAGGAGTAGTGCTCATTACTATATATAGGAGTAGGGTCATTACTATATATAGGAGTAGGGGTCATTACTATATATAGGAGTAGGGTCATTACTATATATAGGAGTAGGGTCATTACTATATATAGGAGTAGGGCTCATTACTATATATAGGAGTAGGGGTCATTACTATATATAGGAGTAGGGTCATTACTATATATAGGAGTAGTGCTCATTACTATATATAGGAGTAGCGCTCATTACTATATATAGGAGTAGGGGTCATTACTATATATAGGAGTAGGGGTCATTACTATATATAGGTGTAGTGCTCATTACTATATATAGGAGTAGGGTCATTACTATATATAGGAGTAGTGCTCATTACTATATATAGGAGTAGCGCTCATTACTATATATAGGAGTAGGGTCATTACTATATATAGGAGTAGGGCTCATTACTATATATAGGAGTAGGGTCATTACTATATATAGGAGTAGTGCTCATTACTATATATAGGAGTAGCGCTCATTACTATATATAGGAGTAGGGGTCATTACTATATATAGGAGTAGGGGTCATTACTATATATAGGAGTAGTGCTCATTACTATATATAGGAGTAGCGCTCATTACTATATATAGGAGTAGTGCTCATTACTATATATAGGAGTAGGGGTCATTACTATATATAGGAGTAGGGGTCATTACTATATATAGGAGTAGTGCTCATTACTATATATAGGAGTAGTGCTCATTACTATATATAGGAGTAGTGCTCATTACTATATATAGGAGTAGGGGTCATTACTATATATAGGAGTAGGGGTCATTACTATATATAGGAGTAGTGCTCATTACTATATATAGGAGTAGGGGTCATTACTATATATAGGTGTAGTGCTCATTACTATATATAGGAGTAGGGGTCATTACTATATATAGGTGTAGTGTCCATTGCTATATATAGGTGTAGTGTTCATTGCTATATATAGGTGTAGTGCTCATTACTATATATAGGTGTAGTGTTCATTGCTATATATAGGAGTAGTGCTCATTACTATATATAGGAGTAGGGGTCATTACTATATATAGGTGTAGTGCTCATTACTATATATAGGAGTAGTGTTCATTACTATATATAGGTGTAGCGCTCATTACTATATATAGGTGTAGTGCTCATTACTATATATAGGAGTAGGGGTCATTACTATATATAGGTGTAGTGCTCATTACTATATATAGGAGTAGTGCTCATTACTATATATAGGAGTAGGGGTCATTACTATATATAGGTGTAGTGTTCATTGCTATATATAGGTGTAGGGGTCATTACTATATATAGGTGTAGCGCTCATTACTATATATAGGAGTAGTGCTCATTACTATATATAGGAGTAGTGTTCATTACTATATATAGGAGTAGGGGTCATTACTATATATAGGTGTAGCGCTCATTACTATATATAGGTGTAGCGCTCATTACTATATATAGGAGTAGTGCTCATTACTATATATAGGTGTAGCGCTCATTACTATATATAGGTGTAGTGCTCATTACTATATATAGGAGTAGGGGTCATTACTATATATAGGTGTAGTGTTCATTGCTATATATAGGTGTAGGGGTCATTACTATATATAGGAGTAGTGTTCATTACTATATATAGGTGTAGCGCTCATTACTATATATAGGAGTAGTGCTCATTACTATATATAGGAGTAGGGGTCATTACTATATATAGGTGTAGTGTTCATTGCTATATATAGGTGTAGGGGTCATTACTATATATAGGTGTAGCGCTCATTACTATATATAGGAGTAGTGCTCATTACTATATATAGGTGTAGTGCTCATTACTATATATAGGAGTAGTGCTCATTACTATATATAGGTGTAGTGCTCATTACTATATATAGGAGTAGTGCTCATTACTATATATAGGTGTAGTGCTCATTACTATATATAGGAGTAGTGCTCATTACTATATATAGGAGTAGTGTTCATTACTATATATAGGAGTAGTGCTCATTACTATATATAGGAGTAGTGTTCATTACTATATATAGGTGTAGTGCTCATTACTATATATAGGAGTAGTGCTCATTACTATATATAGGAGTAGTGTTCATTACTATATATAGGTGTAGCGCTCATTACTATATATAGGAGTAGTGCTCATTACTATATATAGGAGTAGTGTTCATTACTATATATAGGTGTAGCGCTCATTACTATATATAGGAGTAGTGCTCATTACTATATATAGGAGTAGTGTTCATTACTATATATAGGTGTAGCGCTCATTACTATATATAGGAGTAGTGTTCATTACTATATATAGGTGTAGCGCTCATTACTATATATAGGAGTAGTGCTCATTACTATATATAGGAGTAGGGGTCATTACTATATATAGGTGTAGTGTTCATTGCTATATATAGGTGTAGGGGTCATTACTATATATAGGAGTAGTGCTCATTACTATATATAGGAGTAGTGCTCATTACTATATATAGGAGTAGTGCTCATTACTATATATAGGAGTAGGGGTCATTACTATATATAGGAGTAGGGGTCATTACTATATATAGGAGTAGGGGTCATTACTATATATAGGAGTAGCGCTCATTACTATATATAGGAGTAGGGGTCATTACTATATATAGGTGTAGTGTTCATTGCTATATATAGGTGTAGGGGTCATTACTATATATAGGAGTAGCGCTCATTACTATATATAGGAGTAGGGGTCATTACTATATATAGGAGTAGCGCTCATTACTATATATAGGAGTAGGGGTCATTACTATATATAGGAGTAGTGCTCATTACTATATATAGGAGTAGGGGTCATTACTATATATAGGAGTAGCGCTCATTACTATATATAGGAGTAGGGGTCATTACTATATATAGGAGTAGCGCTCATTACTATATATAGGAGTAGGGGTCATTACTATATATAGGTGTAGTGTTCATTGCTATATATAGGTGTAGGGGTCATTACTATATATAGGTGTAGCGCTCAATGCTATAGACTGCTGTACAAATTATGGGCTGGGTAAGACCCCCACATACCTTATATCCTTTACCTTTAAGGAAGCCACGCCCCCGAGAAACTCTCAGAAAACAAAAGAATAGACCCTAAAGATTTCAGCCCTCATTTCCAGGTGATACTTTTCATTTCCATGATACCAGGTGCTTTACATCTGATCCCCAGACATTGAGGAGCATTAGCTCCGCCTCTGAAGAACCATGTGCACGAGACTTACATCTTGTGCAGGAGACTTAAGATGGCGGATGTCTGACCTAAGAAAGGGAATGTGCATGAGAATTATATATCTGACCTAAGAGAGGGAATGTGCAGGAGGATTATATATCTGACCTAAGAGAGGGAATGTGCAGGAGGATTATATATCTGACCTAAGAGAGGGAATGTGCAGGAGGATTATATATCTGACCTAAGAAAGGGAATGTGCATGAGAATTATATATCTGACCTAAGAGAGGGAATGTGCAGGAGGATTATATATCTGACCTAAGAGAGGGAATGTGCAGGAGGATTATATATCTGACCTAAGAAAGGGAATGTGCAGGAGGATTATATATCTGACCTAAGAGAAGGAATGTGCAGAAGGATTATATATCTGACCTAAGAGAGGGAATGTGCAGGAGGATTTTGTATCTGACCTAAGAGAAGGAATGTGCAGTAGGATTATATATCTGACCTAAGAGAGGGAATGTGCAGGAGGATTATGTATCTGACCTAAAATGGAGGGAATGTGGAGGAGGATTATATATCTGCCCAAAAATAAGGAATGTGGAGGAGGAATGTGTATGTGACCTAAGAGGGAGGGAATGTGCAGGAGGATTATGTATGTGACCTAAGAGGGAGGGAATGTGCAGGAGGATTATGTATGTGACCTAAGAGAGGGAGGGAATGTGCAGGAGGATTATGTATGTGACCTAAGAGGGAGGGAATGTGCAGGAGGATTATGTATGTGACCTAAGAGGGAGGGAATGTGCAGGAGGATTATATGTCTGACCTAAGAGAGGGAATGTGCAGGAGGATTATGTATGTGACCTAAGAGGGAGGGAATGTGCAGGAGGATTATGTATGTGACCTAAGAGGGAGGGAATGTGCAGGAGGATTATGTATCTGACCTAAGAGAGGGAATGTGCAGGAGGATTATGTATCTGACCTAAGAGGGAGGGAATGTGCAGGAGGATTATGTACGTGACCTAAGAGGGAGGGAATGTGCAGGAGGATTATGTATAAAACCTAAGAGGGAGGGAATGTGCAGGAGGATTATGTATGTGACCTAAGAGGGAGGGAATGTGCAGGAGGATTATGTATCTGACCTAAGAGAGGGAATGTGCAGGAGGATTATGTATCTGACCTAAGAGGGAGGGAATGTGCAGGAGGATTATGTACGTGACCTAAGAGGGAGGGAATGTGCAGGAGGATTATGTATAAAACCTAAGAGGGAGGGAATGTGCAGGAGGATTATGTATGTGACCTAAGAGGGAGGGAATGTGCAGGAGGATTATATGTCTGACCTAAGAGAGGGAATGTGCAGGAGGATTATGTATGTAACCTAAGAGTGAGGGAATGTGCAGGAGGATTATGTATGTGACCTAAGAGGGAGGGAATGTGCAGGAGGATTATATGTCTGACCTAAGAGAGGGAATGTGCAGGAGGATTATGTATGTGACCTAAGAGGGAGGGAATGTGCAGGAGGATTATGTATCTGACTTAAGAGGGAGGGAATGGGCAGGAGGATTATGTACGTGATCTAAGAGGGAGGGAATGTGCAGGAGGATTATGTATGTGACCTAAGAGGGAGGGAATGTGCAGGAGGATTATGTATGTGACCTAAGAGGGAGGGAATGTGCAGGAGGATTATGTATGTGACCTAAGAGGGAGAATGTGCAGGAGGATTATATATCTGACCTAAGAGAGGGAATGTGCAGGAGGATTATATTTCTGACCTAAGAGAGGGAATGTGCAGGAGGATTATGTATGTGACCTAAGAGGGAGGGAATGTGCAGGAGGATTATGTATGTGACCTAAGAGGGAGGGAATGTGCAGGAGGATTATGTATGTGACCTAAGAGGGAGGGAATGTGCAGGAGGATTATGTATGTGACCTAAGAGGGAGGGAATGTGCAGGAGGATTATGTATGTGACCTAAGAGGGAGGGAATGTGCAGGAGGATTATGTATGTGACCTAAGAGGGAGGGAATGTGCAGGAGGATTATGTATGTGACCTAAGAGGGAGAATGTGCAGGAGGATTATGTATGTGACCTAAGAGGGAGGGAATGTGCAGGAGGATTATATGTCTGACCTAAGAGAGGGAATGTGCAGGAGGATTATGTATGTGACCTAAGAGGGAGGGAATGTGCAGGAGGATTATGTATCTGACCTAAGAGAGGGAATGTGCAGGAGGATTATGTATCTGACCTAAGAGGGAGGGAATGTGCAGGAGGATTATGTATCTGACCTAAGAGAGGGAATGTGCACGAGGATTATGTATCTGACCTAAGAGGAAGGGAATGTGCAGGAGGATTATGTACGTGACCTAAGAGGGAGGGAATGTGCAGGAGGATTATATGTCTGACCTAAGAGAGGGAATGTGCAGGAGGATTATGTATGTGACCTAAGAGAGGGAATGTGCAGGAGGATTATGTATGTGACCTAAGAGGGAGGGAATGTGCAGGAGGATTATGTATGTGACCTAAGAGGGAGGGAATGTGCAGGAGGATTATATGTCTGACCTAAGAGAGGGAATGTGCAGGAGGATTATGTATGTAACCTAAGAGGGAGGGAATGTGCAGGAGGATTATGTATGTGACCTAAGAGAGAGGGAATGTGCAGGAGGATTATATGTCTGACCTAAGAGAGGGAATGTGCAGGAGGATTATGTATGTGACCTAAGAGGGAGGGAATGTGCAGGAGGATTATGTATCTGACCTAAGAGGGAGGGAATGGGCAGGAGGATTATGTACGTGACCTAAGAGGGAGGGAATGTGCAGGAGGAATTTGTATGTGACCTAAGAGGGAGGGAATGTGCAGGAGGATTATGTATGTGACCTAAGAGGGAGAATGTGCAGGAGGATTATATATCTGACCTAAGAGAGGGAATGTGCAGGAGGATTATATTTCTGACCTAAGAGAGGGAATGTGCAGGAGGATTATGTATGTGACCTAAGAGGGAGGGAATGTGCAGGAGGATTATGTATGTGACCTAAGAGAGAGAATCTGCAAGAGGATTATGTATGTGACCTAAGAGGGAGGGAATGTGCAGGAGGATTATGTATCTGACCTAAGAGAGGGAATGTGCAGGAGGATTATGTATGTGACCTAAGAGGGAGGGAATGTGCAGGAGGATTATATATCTGACCTAAGAGAGGGAATGTGCAGGAGGATTATGTATCTGACCTAAGAGAGGGAATGTGCAGGAGGATTATGTATGTGACCTAAGAGGGAGGGAATGTGCAGGAGGATTATATATCTGACCTAAGAGAGGGAATGTGCAGGAGGATTATGTATGTGACCTAAGAGAGGGATGGAATGTGCAGGAGGATTATGTATGTGACCTAAGAGGGAGGGAATGTGCAGGAGGATTATGTATGTGACCTAAGAGAGGGAGGGAATGTGCAGGAGGATTATGTATGTGACCTAAGAGGGAGGGAATGTGCAGGAGGATTATGTATCTGACCTAAGAGGGAGGGAATGTGCAGGAGGATTATGTATCTCACCTAAGAGAGGGAATGTGCAGGAGGATTATGTATCTGACCTAAGAGGGAGGGAATGTGCAGGAGGATTATGTACGTGACCTAAGAGGGAGGGAATGTGCAGGAGGATTATGTATCTGACCTAAGAGAGGGAATGTGCAGGAGGATTATGTATCTGACCTAAGAGGGAGGGAATGTGCAGGAGGATTATGTATCTGACCTAAGAGGGAGAATGTGCAGGAGGATTATATATCTGACCTAAGAGAGGGAATGTGCAGGAGGATTATGTATGTGACCTAAGAGGGAGGGAATGTGCAGGAGGATTATGTATGTGACCTAAGAGGGAGGGAATGTGCAGGAGGATTATGTATGTGACCTAAGAGAGGCAATGTGCAGGAGGATTATGTATGTGACCTAAGAGAGGCAATGTGCAGGAGGATTATGTATGTGACCTAAGAGAGGGAATGTGCAGGAGGATTATGTATCTGACCTAAGAGAGGGAGGGAATGTGCAGGAGGATTATGTATCTGACCTAAGAGAGGGAATGTGCAGGAGGATTATGTACGTGACCTAAGAGGGAGGGAATGTGCAGGAGGATTATATGTCTGACCTAAGAGAGGGAATGTGCAGGAGGATTATGTATGTGACCTAAGAGAGGGAATGTGCAGGAGGATTATGTATGTGACCTAAGAGGGAGGGAATGTGCAGGAGGATTATGTATGTGACCTAAGAGGGAGGGAATGTGCAGGAGGATTATATGTCTGACCTAAGAGAGGGAATATGCAGGAGGATTATGTATGTAACCTAAGAGGGAGGGAATGTGCAGGAGGATTATGTATGTGACCTAAGAGGGAGGGAATGTGCAGGAGGATTATATGTCTGACCTAAGAGAGGGAATGTGCAGGAGGATTATGTATGTGACCTAAGAGGGAGGGAATGGGCAGGAGGATTATGTATCTGACCTAAGAGGGAGGGAATGGGCAGGAGGATTATGTACGTGACCTAAGAGGGAGGGAATGTGCAGGAGGATTATGTATGTGACCTAAGAGGGAGGGAATGTGCAGGAGGATTATGTATGTGACCTAAGAGGGAGGGAATGTGCAGGAGGATTATGTATCTGACCTAAGAGAGGGAATGTGCAGGAGGATTATTTATCTGACCTAAGAGGGAGGGAATGTGCAGGAGGATTATGTATCTGACCTAAGAGAGGGAATGTGCAGGAGGATTATGTATCTGACCTAAGAGGGAGGGAATGTGCAGGAGGATTATGTACGTGACCTAAGAGGGAGGGAATGTGCAGGAGGATTATATGTCTGACCTAAGAGAGGGAATGTGCAGGAGGATTATGTATGTGACCTAAGAGGGAGGGAATGTGCAGGAGGATTATATGTCTGACCTAAGAGAGGGAATGTGCAGGAGGATTATGTATGTAACCTAAGAGGGAGGGAATGTGCAGGAGGATTATGTATGTGACCTAAGAGGGAGGGAATGTGCAGGAGGATTATATGTCTGACCTAAGAGAGGGAATGTGCAGGAGGATTATGTATGTGACCTAAGAGGGAGGGAATGTGCAGGAGGATTATGTATCTGATCTAAGAGGGAGGGAATGGGCAGGAGGATTATGTACGTGACCTAAGAGGGAGGGAATGTGCAGGAGGATTATGTATGTGACCTAAGAGGGAGGGAATGTGCAGGAGGATTATGTATGTGACCTAAGAGGGAGGGAATGTGCAGGAGGATTATGTATGTGACCTAAGAGGGAGAATGTGCAGGAGGATTATATATCTGACCTAAGAGAGGGAATGTGCAGGAGGATTATATTTCTGACCTAAGAGAGGGAATGTGCAGGAGGATTATGTATGTGACCTTAGAGGGAGGGAATGTGCAGGAGGATTATGTATGTGACCTAACAGAGGGAATGTGCAAGAGGATTATGTATGTGACCTAAGAGGGAGGGAATGTGCAGGAGGATTATGTATCTGACCTAAGAGAGGGAATGTGCAGGAGGATTATGTATGTGACCTAAGAGGGAGGGAATGTGCAGGAGGATTATATATCTGACCTAAGAGAGGGAATGTGCAGGAGGATTATGTATGTGACCTAAGAGAGGGATGGAATGTGCAGGAGGATTATGTATGTGACCTAAGAGGGAGGGAATGTGCAGGAGGATTATATATCTGACCTAAGAGAGGGAATGTGCAGGAGGATTATGTATGTGACCTAAGAGAGGGAGGGAATGTGCAGGAGGATTATGTATGTGACCTAAGAGGGAGGGAATGTGCAGGAGGATTATGTATCTGACCTAAGAGGGAGGGAATGTGCAGGAGGATTATGTATCTCACCTAAGAGAGGGAATGTGCAGGAGGATTATGTATCTGACCTAAGAGGGAGGGAATGTGCAGGAGGATTATGTATCTGACCTAAGAGGGAGAATGTGCAGGAGGATTATATATCTGACCTAAGAGAGGGAATGTGCAGGAGGATTATGTATGTGACCTAAGAGGGAGGGAATGTGCAGGAGGATTATGTATGTGACCTAAGAGGGAGGGAATGTGCAGGAGGATTATGTATGTGACCTAAGAGAGGCAATGTGCAGGAGGATTATGTATGTGACCTAAGAGAGGCAATGTGCAGGAGGATTATGTATCTGACCTAAGAGAGGGAGGGAATGTGCAGGAGGATTATGTATCTGACCTAAGAGAGGGAATGTGCAGGAGGATTATGTACGTGACCTAAGAGGGAGGGAATGTGCAGGAGGATTATATGTCTGACCTAAGAGAGGGAATGTGCAGGAGGATTATGTATGTGACCTAAGAGGGAGGGAATGTGCAGGAGGATTATGTATGTGACCTAAGAGGGAGGGAATGTGCAGGAGGATTATATGTCTGACCTAAGAGAGGGAATGTGCAGGAGGATTATGTATGTAACCTAAGAGGGAGGGAATGTGCAGGAGGATTATGTATGTGACCTAAGAGGGAGGGAATGTGCAGGAGGATTATATGTCTGACCTAAGAGAGGGAATGTGCAGGAGGATTATGTATGTGACCTAAGAGGGAGGGAATGTGCAGGAGGATTATGTATCTGACCTAAGAGGGAGGGAATGGGCAGGAGGATTATGTACGTGACCTAAGAGGGAGGGAATGTGCAGGAGGATTATGTATGTGACCTAAGAGGGAGGGAATGTGCAGGAGGATTATGTATGTGACCTAAGAGGGTGGGAATGTGCAGGAGGATTATGTATGTGACCTAAGAGGGAGAATGCGCAGGAGGATTATATATCTGACCTAAGAGAGGGAATGTGCAGGAGGATTATATTTCTGACCTAAGAGAGTGAATGTGCAGGAGGATTATGTATGTGACCTAAGAGGGAGGGAATGTGCAGGAGGATTATGTATGTGACCTAAGAGAGGGAATGTGCAAGAGGATTATGTATGTGACCTAAGAGGGAGGGAATGTGCAGGAGGATTATATATCTGACCTAAGAGAGGGAATGTGCAGGAGGATTATGTATGTGACCTAAGAGAGGGATGGAATGTGCAGGAGGATTATGTATGTGACCTAAGAGGGAGGGAATGTGCAGAAGGATTATATATCTGAACTAAGAGAGGGAATGTGCAGGAGGATTATGTATGTGACCTAAGAGAGGAAGGGAATGTGCAGGAGGATTATGTATGTGACCTAAGAGGGAGGGAATGTGCAGGAGGATTATGTATCTCACCTAAGAGAGGGAATGTGCAGGAGGATTATGTATCTGACCTAAGAGGGAGGGAATGTGCAGGAGGATTATGTACGTGACCTAAGAGGGAGGGAATGTGCAGGAGGATTATGTATCTGACCTAAGAGAGGGAATGTGCAGGAGGATTATGTATCTGACCTAAGAGGGAGGGAATGTGCAGGAGGATTATGTATCTGACCTAAGAGGGAGAATGTGCAGGAGGATTATATATCTGACCTAAGAGAGGGAATGTGCAGGAGGATTATGTATGTGACCTAAGAGGGAGGGAATGTGCAGGAGGATTATGTATGTGACCTAAGAGGGAGGGAATGTGCAGGAGGATTATGTATGTGACCTAAGAGAGGCAATGTGCAGGAGGATTATGTATGTGACCTAAGAGAGGCAATGTGCAGGAGGATTATGTATGTGACCTAAGAGAGGGAATGTGCAAGAGGATTATGTATCTGACCTAAGAGAGGGAGGGAATGTGCAGGAGGATTATGTATCTGACCTAAGAGAGGGAATGTGCAGGAGGATTATGTATCTGACCTAAGAGAGGGAATGTGGAGGAGGATTATGTATGTGACCTAAGAGGGAGGGAATGTGCAGGAGGATTATGTATCTGACCTAAGAGGGAGGGAATGTGCAGGAGGATTATGTATCTCACCTAAGAGAGGGAATGTGCAGGAGGATTATGTATCTGACCTAAGAGAAGGAATGTGCAGGAGGATTATATATCTGACCTAAGAGAGGGAATGTGCAGGAGGATTTTGTATCTGACCTAAGAGAAGGAATGTGCAGTAGGATTATATATCTGACCTAAGAGAGGGAATGTGCAGGAGGATTATATATCTGACCTAAGAGAGGGAATGTGCAGGAGGATTATGTATCTGACCTAAGAGAGGGAATGTGGAGGAGGAATATGTATCTGCCCTAAGAGGGAGGTAATGTGCAGGAGGATTATGTATGTGACCTAAGAGGGAGGGAATGTGCAGGAGGATTATATATCTGACCTAAGAGAGGGAATGTGCAAGAGGATTATGTATGTGACCTAAGAGGGAGGGAATGTGCAGGAGGATTATATATCTGACCTAAGAGAGGGAATGTGCAGGAGGATTATGTATGTGACCTAAGAGAGGGATGGAATGTGCAGGAGGATTATGTATGTGACCTAAGAGGGAGGGAATGTGCAGAAGGATTATATATCTGAACTAAGAGAGGGAATGTGCAGTAGGATTATGTATGTGACCTAAGAGAGGGAGGGAATGTGCAGGAGGATTATGTATGTGACCTAAGAGGGAGGGAATGTGCAGGAGGATTATGTATCTCACCTAAGAGAGGGAATGTGCAGGAGGATTATGTATCTGACCTAAGAGGGAGGGAATGTGCAGGAGGATTATGTACGTGACCTAAGAGGGAGGGAATGTGCAGGAGGATTATGTATCTGACCTAAGAGAGGGAATGTGCAGGAGGATTATGTATCTGACCTAAGAGGGAGGGAATGTGCAGGAGGATTATGTATCTGACCTAAGAGGGAGAATGTGCAGGAGGATTATATATCTGACCTAAGAGAGGGAATGTGCAGGAGGATTATGTATGTGACCTAAGAGGGAGGGAATGTGCAGGAGGATTATGTATGTGACCTAAGAGGGAGGGAATGTGCAGGAGGATTATGTATGTGACCTAAGAGAGGCAATGTGCAGGAGGATTATGTATGTGACCTAAGAGAGGCAATGTGCAGGAGGATTATGTATGTGACCTAAGAGAGGGAATGTGCAGGAGGATTATGTATCTGACCTAAGAGAGGGAGGGAATGTGCAGGAGGATTATGTATCTGACCTAAGAGAGGGAATGTGCAGGAGGATTATGTATCTGACCTAAGAGAGGGAATGTGGAGGAGGATTATGTATGTGACCTAAGAGAGGGAATGTGCAGGAGGATTATGTATCTGACCTAAGAGAAGGAATGTGCAGGAGGATTATATATCTGACCTAAGAGAGGGAATGTGCAGGAGGATTTTGTATCTGACCTAAGAGAAGGAATGTGCAGTAGGATTATATATCTGACCTAAGAGAGGGAATGTGCAGGAGGATTATATATCTGACCTAAGAGAGGGAATGTGCAGGAGGATTATGTATCTGACCTAAGAGAGGGAATGTGGAGGAGGAATATGTATCTGCCCTAAGAGGGAGGTAATGTGCAGGAGGATTATGTATGTGACCTAAGAGAGGGAATGTGCAGGAGGATTATGTATGTGACCTAAGAGAAGGAATGTGCAGGAGGATTATGTATCTGACCTAAGAGAGGGAATGTGCAGGAGGATTTTGTATCTGACCTAAGAGAAGGAATGTGCAGGAGGATTATATATCTGACCTAAGAGAGGGAATGTGCAGGAGGATTATATATCTGACCTAAGAGAGGGAATGTGCAGGAAGATTATATATCTGACCTAGGAGAGGGAATGTGCAGGAGGATTATATATCTGACCTAAGAGAGGGAATGTGCAGGAGGATTATATATCTGACCTAAGAGAGGGAATGTGCAGGAGGATTATGTATCTGACCTAAGAGAGGGAATGTGCAGGAGGATTATATATCTGACCTAAGAGAGGGAATGTGCAGGAGGATTATGTATCTGACCTAAGAGGGAGGGAATGTGCAGGAGGATTATATATCTGACCTAAGAGAGGGAATGTGCAGGAGGATTATGTATGTGACCTAAGAGAGGCAATGTGCAGGAGGATTATGTATGTGACCTAAGAGAGGCAATGTGCAGGAGGATTATGTATGTGACCTAAGAGAGGGAATGTGCAGGAGGATTATGTATCTGACCTAAGAGAGGGAGGGAATGTGCAGGAGGATTATGTATCTGACCTAAGAGAGGGAATGTGCAGGAGGATTATGTATCTGACCTAAGAGAGGGAATGTGGAGGAGGATTATGTATGTGACCTAAGAGAGGGAATGTGCAGGAGGATTATGTATCTGACCTAAGAGAAGGAATGTGCAGGAGGATTATATATCTGACCTAAGAGAGGGAATGTGCAGGAGGATTTTGTATCTGACCTAAGAGAAGGAATGTGCAGTAGGATTATATATCTGACCTAAGAGAGGGAATGTGCAGGAGGATTATATATCTGACCTAAGAGAGGGAATGTGCAGGAGGATTATGTATCTGACCTAAGAGAGGGAATGTGGAGGAGGAATATGTATCTGCCCTAAGAGGGAGGTAATGTGCAGGAGGATTATGTATGTGACCTAAGAGAGGGAATGTGCAGGAGGATTATGTATGTGACCTAAGAGAAGGAATGTGCAGGAGGATTATGTATCTGACCTAAGAGAGGGAATGTGCAGGAGGATTTTGTATCTGACCTAAGAGAAGGAATGTGCAGGAGGATTATATATCTGACCTAAGAGAGGGAATGTGCAGGAAGATTATATATCTGACCTAGGAGAGGGAATGTGCAGGAGGATTATGTATCTGACCTAAGAGAGGGAATGTGCAGGAGGATTATATATCTGACCTAAGAGAGGGAATGTGCAGGAGGATTATGTATCTGACCTAAGAGAGGGAATGTGCAGGAGGATTATATATCTGACCTAAGAGAGGGAATGTGCAGGAGGATTATGTATCTGACCTAAGAGGGAGGGAATGTGCAGGAGGATTATATATCTGACCTAAGAGAGGGAATGTGCAGGAGGATTATGTATGTGACCTAAGAGAGCGAATGTGCAGGAGGATTATATATGTATCTGACCTAAGAGAGGGAATGAGCAGGAGAAATGGATGTTAGGGATACAGAGGCTCCGCTCATTTGGGGGGTCACTGGGTGCTTGTCCTCACTAACAATGAAAACACTAGAAGAGTTTATCATCCGTTTATTATACACAAACTGTATGATGTAATTAATTCAACATTCACCCATCCGTATCCCCCCTCACCCATATATCCTCTAAGTGCCCACCTCACCCATATATCCTCCAAGTGCCCACCTCACCCATATCAAGTGCCCACCTCACCCATATATCCTCCAAGTGCCCACCTCACCCATATATCCTCCAAGTGCCCACCTCACCCATATCAAGTGCCCACCTCACCCATATATCCTCTAAGTGCCCACCTCACCCATATATCCTCTAAGTGCCCACCTCACCCATATATCCTCTAAGTGCCCACCTCACCCATATATCCTCTAAGTGCCCGCCTCACCCATATATCCTCCAAGTGCCCACCTTACCCATATATCCTCCAAGTGCCCACCTCACAAATATATCCTCTAAGTGCCCACCTCACCCATATATCCTCCAAGTGCCCACCTCACCCATATATCCTCCAAGTGCCCACCTCACCCATATATCCTCCAAGTGCCCACCTTACCCATATATCCTCCAAGTGCCCACCTCACCCATATATCCTCTAAGTGCCCACCTCACCCATATATCCTCCAAGTGCCCACCTCACCCATATATCCTCTAAGTGCCCACCTCACCCATATATCCTCTAAGTGCCCACCTCACCCATATATCCTCTAAGTGCCCACCTCACCCATATATCCTCTAAGTGCCCGCCTCACCCATATATCCTCCAAGTGCCCACCTTACCCATATATCCTCCAAGTGCCCACCTCACAAATATATCCTCTAAGTGCCCACCTCACCCATATATCCTCCAAGTGCCCACCTCACCCATATATCCTCCAAGTGCCCACCTCACCCATATATCCTCCAAGTGCCCACCTCACCCATATATCCTCTAAGTGCCCACCTCACAAATATATCCTCTAAGTGCCCACCTCACCCATATATCCTCCAAGTGCCCACCTCACCCATATATCCTATTACCCATTACCCTCTGTTCTCAGTACAAGTGTCATTGTGCAACCAATATAACCTGTCAGCAGTATATTGTCTCATCCATATGACCATTACACCCCAGCTTTTTCAGAGCTGCCATCATTCTTTACAGGTGCCCCTCTGTGCCCCTATTATACCCCACCTTCTGTACAGGTGCCCCTCTGTGCCCCTATTATACCCCACTTTCTGTACAGGTGCCCCTCTCTGCCCCTATTATACCCCACCTTCTGTACAGGTGCCCCTCTCTGCCCCTATTATACCCCACCTTCTGTACAGGTGCCCCTCTCTGCCCCTATTATACCCCACATTCTGTACAGGTGCCCTTTGTACCCCTATTATACCCCACCCTCTGTACAGGTGCCCCTATTATACCCCACCCTCTGTACAGGTGCCCCTATTATACCCCACCCTCTGTACAGGTGCCCCTATTATACCCCACCCTCTGTACAGGTGCCCCTATTATACCCCACCCTCTGTGCAGGTGCCCCTATTATACCCCACCCTCTGTGCAGGTGCCCCTATTATACCCCACCCTCTGTGCAGGTGCCCCTATTATACCCCACCCTCTGTACAGGTGCCCCTATTATACCCCACCCTCTGTACAGGTGCCCCTATTATACCCCACCCTCTGTACAGGTGCCCCTATTATACCCCACCCTCTGTACAGGTGCCCCTATTATACCCCACCCTCTGTACAGGTGCCCCTATTATACCCCACCCTCTGTACAGGTGCCCCTATTATACCCCACCCTCTGTACAGGTGCCCCTATTATACCCCACCCTCTGTACAGGTGCTGAGCTGCTCATACATGAAGATCACACTTTGCCTCCAGCATTTCCAGGAATAGTTTGTGCATGGGCACGGTGCCCCGAGCTCTCACCCCATGGAAGTGCAGCACCACTTTGCCAGCAGTCTGGCGCAGAAGTGGGAGGGTGAGCAGGAGCTGCCCGGCTCTGCGCGGCTCGTCCCGGTGATGGGTGATGTCGTACTCCTGCAGAGCTTCCTGGAGAAGGTCCTGCAAGCTCTGCACGCTCCGCACGTCCTCTATGTGCAGCGAATCTATGAGACCAAGAATGGAGGAGGTAGAGGGCGGAGACATAGAGGCGGCACGGCGTGGTGCAGTCGGGAGTGTTCCTTACCAGAATTGGTGAGCACCAAGGCCTTCAGGGTGACGTACTCTTCTTTGTCCAGTCGGAGGTGGCGGTATTTGTGGACGAGGTGGCGGGTGCAGAGGTAGAGGTGGTGCAGGCCGCAGAGGCGGGACCTTATCTCATCAATGACATAATCCTCCGCATACGCCAACTCATCCCGCAACGGCAGAGAGCGGAACACAACGCCCAGCAGCAGGATCTCCATCCACGTCCCTTGTAGGAGACTCATCTGATCAGCGAGGGACAGTGAGGAAAAGCCTGGAAAGGAGTCCAGGGGTCAGAGACTGGAGGGGGGGGTCCAGGGGTCATAGACTGGAGAAGAGTCTGGGGATCAGAGACTGGAGAGGAGTCCGAAGATCAGAGACTGGAGAGGAGTCTGGGGATCAGAGACTGGAGAGGAGTCCGAAGATCAGAGACTGGAGAGGAGTCTGGGGATCATAGACTGGAGAGGAGTCTGGGGATCATAGACTGGAGAGGAGTCTGGGGATCAGAGACTGGAGAGGAGTCTGGGGATCAGAGACTGGAGAGGAGTCTGGGGATCAGAGACTGGAGAGGAGTCCGAAGATCAGAGACTGGAGAGAAGTCTGGGGATCAGAGACTGGAGAGGAGTCTGGGGATCAGAGACTGGAGAGGAGTCTGGGGATCAGAGACTGGAGAGGAGTCTGGGGATCAGAGACTGGAGAGGAGTCCGAAGATCAGAGACTGGAGAGAAGTCTGGGGATCAGAGACTGGAGAGGAGTCTGGGGATCAGAGACTGGAGAGGAGTCCGAAGATCAGAGACTGGAGGGGGGTCCAGGGGTCATAGACTGGAGGGGGGTCCGGGGATCAGAGACTGGAGAGGAGTCTGGGGATCAGAGACTGGAGAGGAGTCCGGGGATCAGAGACTGGAGAGGAGTCCGGGGATCAGATACTGGAGGAGAGTCCGGGGATCAGAGACTGGAGAGGAGTCTGGGGATCAGAGACTGGAGAGGAGTCTGGGGATCACAGACTGGAGAGGAGTCCGGGGATCAGAGACTGGAGAGGAGTCCGGGGCCACTAGGGGTGGGGGCGGACAGAGGTTGGAGGGTCTGGGCAGTCAAAGATTAGTGAGCGTGGGGGCTCTGAAACCAGAGGGGGGTGACTAACCTGGGATATGTTTCGCCCACTCGATGGTCAGCACGAGCTCCCGGTCAGCGAGGTCACACAGGATACTCAGGGCCTTAACGTCCGTATCGGGGAGGTTGGGGTCCGGCGTAGCGTAAATCTTCTCTGGTTCGGCCATCAGAAGTTGTGACAGAACCGAAATCCGTGAGTCTGGGGGGAAATTAGAGAGCGGATGGATGATACCCCCACCCAAGTAAGCCCCATATCTGACACCCCCGGCCCAGCCTGCCCCATATCTGACACCCCCGGCCCAGCCTGCCCCATATCTGACACCCCCGGCCCAGCCTGCCCCATATCTGACACCCCCGGCCCAGCCTGCCCCATATCTGACACCCCCGGCCCAGCCTGCCCCATATCTGACACCCCCGGCCCAGCCTGCCCCATATATGACACCCCCACCCTCCCCATATCTGACAACCTCACTCTGCCCCATATGACACCCCAGCCCACCCTGTCCCATATCTGACACCCCCAGCCCAGCCTGCCCCATATCTGACACCCACATCCCAGCCTGCCCCATATCTGACACCCCCACCTTGCCCCATATGACACCCCAGCCCAGCCTGCCCCATATATGACACCCCCACCCTGCCCCATATGACACCCCCAGCCCAGCCTGCCCCATATCTGACACCCCCAGCCCAGCCTGCCCCATATCTGACACCCCCAGTCCTTAATTCCTCTGTATTGGTTCTATCTCAGGACACTCACATGGCTTCTTATGGTTGGGCAGCATCTGGGCCCCATTGATGCCACCACCTGACTCCAAAAATCTTCTATATTTCTGCCTCCCGCCTCGAACCCGGTCCAGCCGCACTCCTGTGAAGGGAGACCTGAGGTTATAAGGGGCCCAGGGCCTCGTAGGAGGAGTCATATGTATCTGTGGTGACCCAGTACGGGATGCTGTCCTGTCAGGTAAATGTTGTTGTTCTGGGCCCCTACTCCAGGGTGTATTGCTTGTGTTATACATATATTTATCAGTGTTACTGTATCTTTAAGAGAAGTCATGCAGAGTAAACCATGTGATCCTGATGCCCCAATGGGATGCCCCCACTTTAATCCTTCTCTGTGATAATCAAAAGAGAAGTCTGTGATAATCTAAGAGGTCTGTGATAATCTGAGGAGAAGTCTGTGATAATCTGAGGAGAAGTCTGTGATAATCCGAGGAGAAGTCTGTGATAATCCGAGGAGAAGTCTGTGATAATCCGAGAAGTCTGTGATAATCTAAGAAGAAATCTGTGATAATCAAAAGAGAAGTCTGTGATAATCTAAAAGGTCTGTGATAATCTAAGGAGAAATCTGTGATAATCCGAGGAGAAGTCTGTGATAATCCGAGGAGAAGTCTGTGATAATCCGAGGAGACGTCTGTGATAATCTGAGGAGAAGTCTGTGATAATCTGAGGAGACGTCTGTGATAATCTGAGGAGAAGTCTGTGATAATCTGAGGAGAAGTCTGTGATAATCTGAGGAGAAGTCTGTGATAATCTGAGGAGAAGTCTGTGATAATCCGAGGAGAAGTCTGTGATAATCTAAGGAGAAATCTGTGATAATCAAAAGAGAAGTCTGTGATAATCTAAGAGGTCTGTGATAATCTAAGGAGAAGTCTGTGATAATCCGAGGAGAAGTCTGTGATAATCCGAGGAGAAGTCTGTGATAATCTGAGGAGACGTCTGTGATAATCTGAGGAGAAGTCTGTGATAATCTGAGGAGAAGTCTGTGATAATCTGAGGAGAAGTCTGTGATAATCTGAGGAGAAATCTGTGATAATCCGAGGAGAAGTCTGTGATAATCTAAGGAGAAGTCTGTGATAATCCGAGGAAAAGTCTGTGATAATCCGAGGAGAAGTCTGTGATAATTTGAGGAGACGTCTGTGATAATCTGAGGAGAAGTCTGTGATAATCTGAGAAGTCTGTGATAATCTGAGGAGACGTCTGTGATAATCTGAGGAGACGTCTGTGATAATCTGAGAAGTCTGTGATAATCTGAGGAGACGTCTGTGATAATCCGAGAAGTCTGTGATAATCTGAGGAGAAGTCTGTGATAATCTGAGGAGAAGTCTGTGATAATCCGAGGAGACGTCTGTAATAATCGGAGGAGAAGTCTGTGATAATCCGAGAAGTCTGTGATAATCCGAGAAGTCTGTGATAATCCGAGGAGACGTCTGTGATAATCCGAGGAGACGTCTGTGATAATCCGAGGAGAAGTCTGTGATAATCCGAGAAGTCTGTGATAATCCGAGAAGTCTGTGATAATCCGAGGAGACGTCTGTGATAATCCGAGGAGAAGTCTGTGATAATCCGAGAAGTCTGTGATAATCCGAGGAGACGTCTGTGATAATCCGAGGAGAAGTCTGTGATAATCCGAGGAGAAGTCTGTGATAATCTGAGGAGAAGTCTGTGATAATCTGAGGAGACGTCTGTGATAATCCGAGGAGAAGTCTGTGATAATCTGAGGAGACGTCTGTGATAATCTGAGGAGAAGTCTGTGATAATCAGAGGAGAAGTCTGTGATAATCCGAGGAGAAGTCTGTGATAATCCGAGGAGAAGTCTGTGATAATCCGAGGAGAAGTCTGTGATAATCCGAGGAGAATTCTGTGATAATCCGAGGAGAAGTCTGTGATAATCCGAGGAGAAGTCTGTGATAATCCGAGGAGAAGTCTGTGATAATCCGAGGAGAAGTCTGTGATAATCCGAGGAGACGTCTGTGATAATCCGAGGAGAAGTCTGTGATAATCCGAGGAGAAGTCTGTGATAATCTGAGGAGAAGTCTGTGATAATCTGAGGAGAAGTCTGTGATAATCTGGAGAAGTCTGTGATAATCCGAGGAGAAGTCTGTGATAATCCGAGGAGACGTCTGTGATAATCCGAGGAGACGTCTGTGATAATCCGAGGAGAAGTCTGTGATAATCCGAGGAGAAGTCTGTGATAATCCGAGGAGAAGTCTGTGATAATCCGAGGAGACGTCTGTGATAATCCGAGGAGACGTCTGTGATAATCCGAGGAGAAGTCTGTGATAATCCGAGGAGAAGTCTGTGATAATCCGAGGAGAAGTCTGTGATAATCCGAGGAGACGTCTGTGATAATCCGAGGAGAAGTCTGTGATAATCCGAGGAGAAGTCTGTGATAATCCGAGGAGACGTCTGTGATAATCCGAGGAGAAGTCTGTGATAATCTGCAGAAGTCTGAGGAAAGGTCTTAAATCTACAGCCACGCCATTTCCAAGCCTGGTAATAAAATAGAAGCTCCGGAGAGACTATCCCTCACTAAAGTATTTCATCTGCAGCAACCATAATACAGTAAAGCGGAAGTAACTACAAATCCCAGTAAGACCACAGGCTCCCAAGGGTTACTCTGCTTCTCCCCCGCTCTGATCTGTACTGTAAAGGATTTCACCATCATTCCTGCCTCATAGTTTTGCGTAAACCTGCATCTGTGGTCATTATTGTCCCCAGCGCTTGGCCCAGGAGAACTGTCTAAACCTTGGAACATGGTGGTTAACACTACCCTGGCGTCACGAATGGTACATCACCCCAGTATTACACCACACATCCTCTCACCTTCCTTCAACATCCCGACCTTTAAACACTTGGCGAATCGGCAGGACTGGCAGGATTTCCTGCACCGCTTGGTGATCTCACATTGCTTGGCCGCCGGGCAGCTGTACTCAATGTTACCTGTAGGGGGGGGTATGAATACATAATATAACATAGAGAATGATCATTCCTATTGACATTAGATCCTTTGGGGGAGATTTACTATCATTGTCTATTCTCTGCAGTACTTTACACCAGAAAAGTCTCTGATCCCGGGGCCGCGCAATTTATTAAACGTGGCACAGCGTAAATCGTGGACCTTATTGTCTATTCTACTCTTCAGTGGCACGTAGTACAGTTATTTATTATCACGGACCTCCCGCCAAACAGACGGTCACTATAAAGCGAACATCTCGTACGTCTTCTGTGAGGCGCCGGCTGCTTCCACTTCCTTTCGTACTTCGGTTCCGATATTTGTACAATAAATTTAACCTCTCTAAACCAGGTTTTTCTTTATTATAATTTTTATAATTATTTATAATGTTTTTTTTAACGTATTTTAAGTTTGCCCTCAACTCTGTAAGGCTGGGTTCACACCATGTTTTGTACTTACGGTTCCCGTATACGGCTGGGAGGAGGGGGGTGGGGCTTAATCGCGGCGCCCGCACTCAGCCGTATAGGGGAACCGTATTTAATGCATGTCTATGAGCCGACCGGAGGGAACCGCAGCCTCCGGTCAGCTGCGTTTTCGGCCGTATGCGGTTTCCCGACCGTAGGCAAAAACATGATCGACCGCGTTTTTGCCTACGGTCAGGAAACCGCATACGGCCAATAACGCAGCTGACCGGAGGCTGCGGTTCCCTCCGGTCGGCTCATAGACATGCATTAAATACGGTTCCCCTATACGGCTGAGTGCGGGCGCCGCGATTAAGCCCCGCCCCCCCTCCTCCCAGCCGTATACGGGAACCGTAAGTACAAAACGTGGTGTGAAACCAGCCTTAGTCTAAGTTCAAAAGGAGGATGATCCGGGTCACACGATGGAAATTCCGGATAAGATATTGGGACGGAGATTCCGCTGGAGCAGAGTCACGTTTAATTCTCTGTTGGAATTTCCATGCCAGATCTTTCCCGAGAGGAAATTCCTTTGTCCGTGTCCGCACGGAATAAACGCGGCGATTCTTTGTGCGGAAGCCTCACGGAATGCATAATTGTCTATGAGACATTCCTGTGCGGTCCAAGTGCCGGAAGATTCTGCCAGTACACGCACTGTACGGAACTTAGAGATTCCCCATGTGGACATTCTGTCGGGAGAACATGGCCTTATCCATAGTGTCCTGGAACTCAAAATGGGGAGATTGATGACATCATGAGTAGAGGAGCGGCCAATCACATCGCTTTTTCAATTTTTCGCAGGTCCCAACAACATAAAAAAAAAAAAATTAAAGAAGGAATTGGATTGGTTGCCATGGGAAACTGCACCATGCTTCCTCTAACTCAGTGGTCTTCAACCTGCAGACCTCCAGATGTTGCAAAACTACAATTCCCAGCATGCCCGGACAGCCAACGGCTGTCCGGGCATGCTGGGAATTGTAGTTTTGCAACATCTGGAGGTCCACAGGTTGAAGACCACTGCTCTAACTCATAGGCTACCAAAAGGCAACCCAAAAATATATTTTTCTTTGATATATGGGAAGAAAAGAGTGTGATATTAAAAGTGCAATCTTTATTAAGTTGAGTCCGCACGTAAAGGGGTACTCCCGTGGAAAACCTTTTTTATTTTATTATTATTATTATTTTTTTTAAATAAACTGGTGCCAGAAAGTTAAACAGATTTGTTAATTACTTTTATTAAAAAATCTTAATCCTTCCAGTACATTTTAGGGGCTGTATACTACAGAGGAAATGCTTATTTTTTTAGAGTTCTCTGACATCATGACCACAGTGCTCTCTGCTGCCCTCTGCTGTCCATTTTAGGAACTGTCCAGAGCAGCCTATGTTTGCTATGGGGATTTTCTCCTGCTCTGGACAGTTCCTGAAATGTGTTTTTTTTTTTTTTTTTACAACAACCTTTAAGGGGTTGCCCCCTGTCAGGGATAACCCTTTCCTAGAACCCCCCCTAAAATTTAACCTTTATTGATATGTTAAAATAATACCCCACACAAAGGTTTAAAATTCCAGCGGAATTGGTGTGATGTGTACACTTATATATTCGTGTGCTTTATATCCGACACACGTCAGCTATTGGTACCCTATCCCTACACTGTAGTTATCCTCCGCTGTATTAAAAACGAACAACTACTAGCCTCCCCGACGTTTCGCTGAACGGATCAGCTTTGTCAAGTGTAGCGAGGCTAATGCATCCACCGACGCCGTCTGCTTCCTTTTATAATACAGTATGGATTCCACTTCCTGGTGCGTTCCACCAATCCTGTATCGAGACGTCACTAACCTCGTCTCTCGCGTGTGTTGTGTAAGCCTATGGGAGTCCAGCTTCCGGGATCTGTCAATCATGTTCTCAATGTTACGATGGACAGCAGAGGTCAGCAGAGAGCACTGTGGTCGTGACATCACAGGAAATGCATTTCCTTTTTGGATTTCTCTTTAGTATACAGCCCCTAAAAAGTACAGGAAGGATTAAGATTTTTTTTAATAGAAGTAATTTACAAATCTGTTTAACTTTCTGGCACCAGTTGATTTAAAAAAAAAAGTTTTCCACCGGAGTACCCCTTTAAACTGTGTTTAAAAATTCAGAGTATCATAATGTAGACAAGTCTGTAGACAAGTAATCTGACATCCGCTCTATAGGTTGAGTTCACTCGCGCTCAGAGGTACCCTAAGTTAAAAACATTTTCCTCGGCCCCCCTCGACGTGTTTCACTACCAGAGAAGCTTTATCAAGAGGCAAGCGGGCACAGAGTTGAAAAATGCTGCGCTGGGGGTTTTAACACCTCCCATCATGATGTCAGGGCAAACACACGACTGTTAATAGATCAATGAACCTTCTTATTTACTGATTGGCTCCGTATTCTGCCAATCAATCCACTGACACAGAATTCATCAATCTGATATCTTGAGCTCCTTTTGACCAATCGCCGGTCCTTATCCCTGACTGACATGCGCGTCAACCAGTCCTTTCACACTGATTCACCAATGACGCGCTAGGTTAATATGCGCAAACAAATAGATGAATGAAGCCGATGGGGCTTCATCTGCGCATGCGCCGTCTTCTGACTGTCGTTCACAAACTTCCGGCTGCGCGTTCAGACCTGCGCTGGGACTTAGAAACTCTACCAAATGCGCAGTAGAGATGAGTGAGAACTTAGCCTGTGAAAGGTAAATGATGTTAGGAGCGCCATTCAATCACACTGTATGTTGTTGTCCATAATAAAGAAAAACTCTCATTGGCTATCCTCTCAAACATCAAGGAGATTCTATACATAAATAGGATATCACTGATTTCTCATCACCCAAGAGGTAAGTACTGCGCTATATAGTACATAGATGATCTCATCCTATTTATTTAAGGGGAGGGGGAAGGGGAAAAAGGGAGGGGGATAGGGGGGAAAATGGGGAGGGAAAGGGGGATAAAGGGGGAGGGAAAGGGGGAAAAGGGGATAGGGGGAAAAGGGGAGAGATATGGGGGGAAGGGAAAGGGGGGAAAAGGGCAGAAGGAAAAGGTGGATAGGGGAAAAAGGGGGATGGGAAAGGGGAAAAAGGGGGAGGAAGGGTATATGGACACAACTGTGTTTCATATATATTCATACTAGTAACCAGGAGATACATGGACATGATTGCGTTTCACATATATAAATACTGGTGATTTTTCCGCATCTTACTATGAATGAAGAATAAGGTCCATATTGAGTCCTCCATGATGTAAGAGAAATATGCCTCTGTGTATGTCCGAGACTTAATTAGTCTCTGTGACTCTCATATAGGGCTTAGGTGCCAAAACCCAACACAAACATCAAAGGAATTTAAACTCTTATTGAGATTATAATGAAGTTCTTAAAATCTATGGCAGGTTCCTTTTTAAATGAATGGACTAAAAGTGAATCCTTCATTTAAGCCCAAGGGGGACATGGATTTTAATCTGTGTATCCACTTGGCTTCTTCCATTAGGAGCTTCTTGTCCAGATTTCCACGTCTTGGTCCAAGGCGAGGTTTGTCCTAGCCCAGGAATCTAAGACTAGACCAATCTCCTCCATGGTGAGACCAAAAAGGTCTGTCTAGAGGTGTATCCGCCCCTGTGCAGATTGTACTTATATGCTGGGAAATTCTCCTTCTGAACTGCTGTATCGTCTCCCAACATAAATCATGGGACATCCGCATTGGGCGATATAAACAATTCCAGTGGTTTGACAGTTGATAAATTCCCTTATTACGTATTTCCGTCCATCAATAGAATTGGTGAACTCCTTGGTTTTGGGGACTAGTTGACAAAAGGAACAATTCCCACATGGGTATGAACCAATAATGGTAGACCTGAGCCATGTTTCCCCCATAGGGTCAGAATAATGGCTCTTAACTAAATGTTCTCTAATGTTCCTGCCCTGTCTGTACGTAATCGATGGGTGGTAAGTATTTCTCTTAAATCACTGTCTGCCAATAAGATGGGCCAATATTTTCGTAAAACACCCATCACCTGGCGATTATTGTGGTCAAAGGTACCTATACACCTCACAATTTTTCCCCAATGCTGCCTCAGGTTTTTAATTCGTGGTAAGTAGCTCACTTCTTGGTGGTTGCCATGGGAAACTGCACTATGCTTCCTCTACACGTTTTCAGAATTGCACCAAGCGCATGGCGTAAATTCATTCGCTTTCTTTGAATCAGCTGCAAAAGTGAAATTGGAGCAGTAAAATATAGAAAAATAAATAGCATCAGACATCTACAAAAATGTAGAAATTAGGGATCATTGGGATTAAATGATATTATTTTAGAGTTTTATTTATTATTAGATTAGATTACCCTTCAGATTCAAGCTAAAATGTCATTTGAAACATAAACTGCGCCGTGTCACATGGTACATCCCCAAAGATTCCGCCTATTTAGATGATGTTTCCGCTAAGTCGGACATGGGCTGACATTTCAGTATTTTCTGTTGATGAGACTTTTTTTTGAGACTTTCCTATATAAATTCCCGAGGGCTCCGTTTTATCCCCTATTGTAGACACGATGCGATGTCTGCGGCGAAGCCTCTAAAGATAAAGACTCCTAAAAGTCTCAACTATAAAGACTGAGCATCGGTTGTTTGGTAAGCGAGTTCTGTAGACATTTTTTCTTGCTTTTGTTTATGTGTGACACATTTATTATACTATCACAGGGGTTCGATAAATTTGCCGCACATAAAACCCTTTTTTTTCTTTTCAGATCCGTCCAGCCTGTGGGCTACTTCAGATTTGGTGGACTACGAGGACCAGTGGATTTTTTATTTAATATTAACCACATTTTGTAACGAGGGCTTGTGTGTTTTTTGGAATAAAAGTTTTTTTAAATTTTTTTTTTTTTTTTTATTTACTTTTCAGGCTTCGGTTGGGGTCACATCACGTTCTTCCCCATACAGGAGCGCATATGGCAGGGGGGAGCTAAAAACTTGCGCTCCCGTAACCCGGTGTATGCGGTTCCGTATGTAATTCATCTCAATGAGCCGACTGGAGTGAATCGGTCGGCTCATTTTTCCCCGTGTGCTGTATTCTACCGTATCTAAAACCGTAGTCAACCAAGCAGCAACAGCCTGACGTTACCAGGGTGGGCGACCATTGTTACTGTTCCTCCCCAGCCTAAATAACGCCAGCCTGTTACCGCCCAGGAGCGCCATATTTGACGCTCCAGGCCTGTTGGTAGCGGCTCTTCCCGGCACCCCTGTGGCGGTGGGTACCAGGGTAATAATTGGGGGTAAGCGCTAACTGTTTTTGGGGCTAAGGCTAAACCCAGGCTTCGTAATGGATTATGTCTATAAGACGGCTTCCACTACTAAGCTTGCAAAGTAAATAAATATAAAAAAAAACATGTTTAAAAAACTTTTACTCCAAGAAACACTCCCCCACAAGCCCTCGTTAACCATTTTATTAACATTAAACAAAAAGAAAAAAACACTGGTCATCGCCGTAGTCCACAGGATACACGGATCTAAAATGAGAAGGAAAAAAGAAACAAGGAAAATAGGTTAGTACATTTATTGTAACCCAACCGCACTGCATAACTACAGCTCCCAGCATGCCCTTACAGTGAGGACATAATGAGAATTGTAGTTATGCAGCAGGGCTGGGAGATGTGCAAGCGGGTGACAAATTGTCACCTGCCCCCACTGCATGACTACAACTCCAAGCATGCCCTTACAGTGAGGACATGCTGGGAGTTGTAGTCCCAACACCTTGCAGGCAGGTGGTAGATAAGAGCGGGTGCTGAGCTGTGCAAAAAGTCACACAAAAAGTCTCACGTGCGACATTTTGAAGGGGGTTTGTTTGCTTACGTGCAACTTTCGCAATGATAAATCCTGGACCGCTGCAAAGTAAAAACTGAAAATTGCTTAGGTAGGGCAGATTGGTATTTTTTTCCTACCCACAAAAGTCGCACAAAAAATTGCTTAGGTGCACGTGCGACTTTTATAAGCAAAAATAGCTGCTTAAATCCTTTGATAAATCTCCTCTGAGACTTTCTGAGAGATAAATATAGATCTAAACTGCTCTAAATCTCCCCCTTTGTCTCCCATTAGATTGTTCTCAATGGTCTTTGTTTGCTTCCCCCTGATTGGATGCGATGTCCTTCCATTGGGTGAACTGTAACCTTGGAAAGTATGGGGGTGTAAGAAATTATTGGGGAGTGAGGAAAAAGCCCCCCACAAAGTGCTGAACCCCCCCCCCCCACACACAAACACACCAGAAAGGATGGGCCCCCGACCCCCCTCCATCCCCTCAACCGTTACCTTGGATTGTACGTTTGAAGAAGGCCTTACAGGCTTCACAGGAGGCCACCCCATAGTGGTACCCAGAGGCCACGTCACCGCACACCAGGCAAAGCTTCTTGGGACACTTCAGATGGGGAGGAGAGTCCAGAGTGCTCAGAGACAGGCTGAGGGCCCTGCCGGTGTCAGAATCCAGACTGTGACGTGTCATGGAGCACGGACTACACGTCTCCCGCTTAAAACACCAGTCGGAGGTCAGAGGTCGCTGATTGTGGGTCATCTGCACCAGGAGGCTAAAAAAAAGACAAGTTCACAATCAGCCAGAACATTGTGTCAGATATTCTACACCCTTGTGTACTGAGGGAGTCAGGAACTCTCATACACCATCAATGTGTCAGATATCCTACACCCCTGTGTACTGAGGGAGTAAGGAACTCTCATACACCATCAATGTGCCAGATATTCTACACCCCTGTGTACTGTGGAAGTCAGGAACCATCATACACCATCATTGTGTCAGATATCCTACACCCCTGTGTACTGAGGAAGTAAGAAACCCTCATACACTATCAATGTGTCAAATATCCTACACCCCTGTGTACTGAGGGAGTCAGGAACTCTCATATACCATCATTGTGTCAGATATCCTACACCCCTGTGTACTGAGGGAGTCAGGAACCCTCATACACCATCAATGTGTCAGATATCCTACACCCCTGTGTACTGAGGGAGTCAGGAACCCTCATACACCATCAATGTGTCAGATATTCTACACACCTGTGTACTGAGGGAGTCAGGAACCCTCATACACCATCAATGTGTCAGATATCCTACACCCCTGTGTACTGAGGGAGTTAGGAACACTCATACACCATCAATGTGTCAGATATTCTACACACCTGTGTACTGAGGGAGTCAGGAACCCTCATACACCATCATTGTGTCAGATATACTACACCCCTGTGTACTGAGGGAGTCAGGAACCCTCATACACCATCATTGTGTCAGATATCCTACACCCCTGTGTACTGAGGGAGTCAGGAACCCTCATACACCATCATTGTGTCAGATATCCTACACCCCTGTGTACTGAGGGAGTCAGGAACCCTCATAGACCATCATTGTGTCAGATATCCTACACCCCTGTGTACTGAGGGAGTCAGGAACCCTAATACACCATCATTGTGTCAGATATTCTACACCCCTGTGTACTGAGGGAGTCAGGAACCCTCATACACCATCATTGTGTCAGATATTCTACATACCTGTGTACTGAAGGAGTCAGGAACCCTCATAGACCATCATTGTGTCAGAGGTCCTGCACCCCTGTGTACTGAGGGAGTCAGGAACTCTCATACACTATCATTGTGTCAGATATTATACACCCCTGTGTACTGAAGGAGTCAGGAACCCTCATACACCATCATTGTGTCAGATATCCTACACCCCTGTGTACTGAGGAAGTCAGGAACCCTAATACACCATCATTGTGTCAGATATTTTACACCCCTGTGTACTGAGGGAGTCAAGAACCCTCATACACCATCATTGTGTCAGATATTCTACATACCTGTGTACTGAAGGAGTCAGGAACCCTCATAGACCATCATTGTGTCAGATATACTACACCCCTGTGTACTGAGGGAGTCAGGAACCCTCATACACCATCAATGTGTCAGATATCCTACACCCCTGTGTACTGAGGGAGTCAGGAACCCTCATACACCATCAATGTGTCAGATATTCTACACACCTGTGTACTGAGGGAGTCAGGAACCCTCATACACCATCAATGTGTCAGATATCCTACACCCCTGTGTACTGAGGGAGTTAGGAACACTCATACACCATCAATGTGTCAGATATTCTACACACCTGTGTACTGAGGGAGTCAGGAACCCTCATACACCATCATTGTGTCAGATATACTACACCCCTGTGTACTGAGGGAGTCAGGAACCCTCATACACCATCATTGTGTCAGATATCCTACACCCCTGTGTACTGAGGGAGTCAGGAACCCTCATACACCATCATTGTGTCAGATATCCTACACCCCTGTGTACTGAGGGAGTCAGGAACCCTCATAGACCATCATTGTGTCAGATATCCTACACCCCTGTGTACTGAGGGAGTCAGGAACCCTAATACACCATCATTGTGTCAGATATTCTACACCCCTGTGTACTGAGGGAGTCAGGAACCCTCATACACCATCATTGTGTCAGATATTCTACATACCTGTGTACTGAAGGAGTCAGGAACCCTCATAGACCATCATTGTGTCAGAGGTCCTGCACCCCTGTGTACTGAGGGAGTCAGGAACTCTCATACACTATCATTGTGTCAGATATTATACACCCCTGTGTACTGAAGGAGTCAGGAACCCTCATACACCATCATTGTGTCAGATATCCTACACCCCTGTGTACTGAGGAAGTCAGGAACCCTAATACACCATCATTGTGTCAGATATTTTACACCCCTGTGTACTGAGGGAGTCAAGAACCCTCATACACCATCATTGTGTCAGATATTCTACATACCTGTGTACTGAAGGAGTCAGGAACCCTCATAGACCATCATTGTGTCAGATATACTACACCCCTGTGTACTGAGGGAGTCAGGAACTCTCATACACCATCATTGTGTCAGATATTATACACCCCTGTGTACTGAAGGAGTCAGGAACCCTCATAGACCATCATTGTGTCAGAGATCCTACACCCCTGTGTACTGAGGGAGTCAGGAACCCTCATAGACCATCATTGTGTCAGAGGTTCTGCACCCCTGTGTACTGAGGGAGTCAGGAACCCTCATACACCATCATTGTGTCAGATATCCTACACCCCTGTGTACTGAGGGAGTCAGGAACACTCATACACCATCAATGTGTCAGATATTCTACACACCTGTGTACTGAGGGAGTCAGGAACCCTCATACACCATCAATGTGTCAGATATCCTACACCCCTGTGTACTGAGGGAGTCAGGAACCCTCATACACCATCATTGTGTCAGATATACTACACCCCTGTGTACTGAGGGAGTCAGGAACCCTCATACACCATCATTGTGTCAGATATCCTACACCCCTGTGTACTGAGGGAGTCAGGAACACTCATACACCATCATTGTGTCAGATATCCTACACCCCTGTGTACTGAGGGAGTCAGGAACCCTCATAGACCATCATTGTGTCAGATATCCTACACCCCTGTGTACTGAGGGAGTCAGGAACCCTCATAGACCATCATTGTGTCAGAGGTCCTGCACCCCTGTGTACTGAGGGAGTCAGGAACTCTCATACACCATCATTGTGTCAGATATTATACACCCTTGTATACTGAAGGAGTCAGGAACCCTCATACACCATCATTGTGTCAGATGTCCTACACTCCTGTGTACTGTGGGAGCCAGGAGCCCTCATACACCATCATTGTGTCAGATGTCCTACACCCCTGTGTACTGAGGGAGTCAGGAACACTCATAGACCATCATTGTGTCAGATATTCTACACCCCTATGTACTGTGGGAGCCAGGAACCCTCATACACCATCATTGCGCCAGACGTCCTACACCCCTGTGTACTAAGGGAGTCAGGAACCCTCATAGACCATCAATGTGTCAGATGTCCTACACCCCTGTGTACTGAGGGAGTCAGGAACCCTCATACACCATCATTGTGTCAGATATCCTACACCCCTGTGTACTGAGGGAGTCAGGAACCCTCATACACCATCATTGTGTCAGATATCCTACACCCCCGTGTACTGAGGGAGTCAGGAACCCTCATAGACCATCATTGTGTCAGATATTCTACACCCCTGTGTACTGAAGGAGTCAAGAACCCTCATTGACCTGCATTGTGTCAGATATCCTACTCCCCTGTGTTCTGAGGGAGTCAAGAACCCCCATAAACCATCATTGTGTCAGTTATTCTACACCCCTGTGTACTGAGGGAGTCAGGAACTCTCATACATCATCAATGTGTCAGATATCCTACACCCCTGTGTACTGAGGAAGTCAGGAACTCTCATACACCATCAATGTGTCAGATATTCTACACCCCTGTGTACTGTGGAAGTCAGGAACCATCATACACCATCATTGTGTCAGATATCCTACACCCCTGTGTACTGAGGAAGTCAGAAACCCTCATACACCATCAATGTGTCAGATATCCTACACCCCTGTGTACTGAGGGAGTCAGGAACCCTCATACACCATCATTGTGTCAGATATACTACACCCCTGTGTACTGAGGGAGTCAGGAACCCTCATACACCATCATTGTGTCAGATATCCTACACCCCTGTGTACTGAGGGAGTCAGGAACTCTCATACACCATCATTGTGTCAGATATCCTATACCCCTGTGTACTGAGGGAGTCAGGAACCCTCATAGACCATCATTGTGTCAGATGTCCTACACCCCTGTGTACTGAGGGAGTCAGGAACCCTCATACACCATCATTGTGTCAGATATTCTACACCCCTGTGTACTGAGGGAGTCAGGAACCCTCATAGACCATCATTGTGTCAGAGGTCCTGCACCCCTGTGTACTGAGGGAGTCAGGAACTCTCATACACCATCATTGTGTCAGATATTTTACACCCCTGTGTACTGAAGGAGTCAGGAACCCTCATAGACCATCATTGTGTCAGAGATCCTACACCCCTGTGTACTGAGGGAGTCAGGAACCCTCATAGACCATCATTGTGTCAGAGGTCCTGCACCCCTGTGTACTGAGGGAGTCAGGAACCATCATACACCATCATTGTGTCAGATATCCTACACCCCTGTGTACTGAGGGAGTCAGGAACCCTCATACACCATCATTGTGTCAGATGTCCTACACCCCTGTGTACTGAAGGAGTCAGGAACCCTCATAGACCATCATTGTGTCTGAAATCCTGCACCCCTGTGTACTGTGGGAGCCAGGAACCCTCATAAACCATCAATGTGTCAGATGTCCTACACCCCTGTGTACTGAGGGAGTCAAGAACCCCCATACACCATCATTGTGTCAGATATTCTACACCCCTGTGTACTGAGGGAGTCAGGAACCCTCATACACCATCATTGTGTCAGATATTATACACCCCTGTGTACTGAAGGAGTCAGGAACCCTCATACACCATCATTGTGTCAGATATCCTACACCCCTGTGTACTGAGGGAGTCAGGAACCCTCATACACCATCATTGTGTCAGATATCCTACACCCCTGTGTACTGCAGGAGTCAAGAACCCTCATACACCATCATTGTGTCAGATATCCTACACCCCTGTGTACTGCAGGAGTCAGGAACCCTCATACACCATCATTGTGTCAGATATTCTACACCCCTGTGTACTGTGGAAGTCAGGAACCATCATACACCATCATTGTGTCAGATATTCTACACCCCTGTGTACTGAGGGAGTCAGGAACACTCATACACCACCAATGTGTCAGATATTCTACACACCTGTGTACTGAGGGAGTCAGGAACCCTCATATACCATCAATGTGTCAGATATTCTACACCCCTGTGTACTGTGGAAGTCAGGAACCATCATACACCATCATTGTGTGAGATATCCTACACCCCTGTGTACTGAGGGAGTCAGGAACCCTCATACACCATCATTGTGTCAGATATACTACACCCCTGTGTACTGAGGGAGTCAGGAACCCTCATACACCATCATTGTGTCAGATATCCTACACCCCTGTGTACTGAGGGAGTCAGGAACACTCATACACCATCACTGTGTCAGATATCCTACACCCCTGTGTACTGAGGGAGTAAGGAACCCTCATAGACCATCATTGTGTCAGATATCCTACACCCCTGTGTACTGAGGGAGTCAGGAACCCTCATAGACCATCATTGTGTCAGAGGTCCTGCACCCCTGTGTACTGAGGGAGTCAGGAACTCTCATACACCATCATTGTGTCAGATATTATACACCCCTGTGTACTGAAGGAGTCAGGAACCCTCATACACCATCATTGTGTCAGATATCCTACACCCCTGTGTACTGAGGGAGTCAGGAACCCTCATACACCATCATTGTGTCAGATGTCCTACACCCCTGTGTACTGAAGCAGTCAGGAACCCTCATAGACCATCATTGTGTCAGAAATCCTACACCCCTGTGTACTGTGGGAGCCAGGAGCCCTCATACACCATCATTGTGTCAGATGTCCTACACCCCTGTGTACTGAGGAGTCAGGAACACTCATAGACCATCATTGTGTCAGATATTCTACACCCCTATGTACTGTGGGAGCCAGGAACCCTCATACACCATCATTGCGCCAGACGTCCTACACCCCTGTGTACTAAGGGAGTCAGGAACCCTCATAGACCATCACTGTGTCAGATGTCCTACACCCCTGTGTACTGAGGGAGTCAGGAACCCTCATACACCATCATTGTGTCAGATATTCTACACCCCTGTGTACTGAGGGAGTCAGGAACCCTCATACACCATCATTGTGTCAGATATCCTACACCCCCGTGTACTGAGGGAGTCAGGAACCCTCATAGACCATCATTGTGTCAGATATTCTACACCCCTGTGTACTGAAGGAGTCAAGAACCCTCATTGACCTGCATTGTGTCAGATATCCTACTCCCCTGTGTTCTGAGGGAGTCAAGAACCCCCATAAACCATCATTGTGTCAGATATTCTACACCCCTGTGTACTGAGGGAGTCAGGAACTCTCATACATCATCAATGTGTCAGATATCCTACACCCCTATGTACTGAGGACGTCAGGAACTCTCATACACCATCAATGTGTCAGATATTCTACACCCCTGTGTACTGTGGAAGTCAGGAACCATCATACACCATCATTGTGTCAGATATCCTACACCCCTGTGTACTGAGGAAGTCAGAAACCCTCATACACCATCAATGTGTCAGATATCCTACACCCCTGTGTACTGAGGGAGTCAGGAACTCTCATACACCATCATTGTGTCAGATATCCTACACCCCTGTGTACTGAGGGAGTCAGGAACCCTCATACACCATCATTGTGTCAGACATACTACACCCCTGTGTACTGAGGGAGTCAGGAACCCTCATACACCATCATTGTGTCAGATATACTACACCCCTGTGTACTGAGGGAGTCAGGAACTCTCATACACCATCATTGTGTCAGATATCCTACACCCCTGTGTACTGAGGGAGTCAGGAACTCTCATACACCATCATTGTGTCAGATATCCTACACCCCTGTGTACTGAGGGAGTCAGGAACCCTCATAGACCATCATTGTGTCAGATATCCTACACCCCTGTGTACTGAGGGAGTCAGGAACCCTCATACACCATCATTGTGTCAGATATTCTACACCCCTGTGTACTGAGGGAGTCAGGAACCCTCATACACCATCATTGTGTCAGATATTCTACATACCTGTGTACTGAAGGAGTCAGGAACCCTTATAGACCATCATTGTGTCAGAGGTCCTGCACCCCTGTGTACTGAGGGAGTCAGGAACTCTCATACACCATCATTGTGTCAGATATTATACACCCGTGTACTGAAGGAGTCAGGAACCCTCATAGACCATCATTGTGTCAGAGATCCTACACCCCTGTGTACTGAGGGAGTCAGGAACCCTCATAGACCATCATTGTGTCAGAGGTCCTGCACCCCTGTGTACTGAGGGAGTCAGGAACCATCATACACCATCATTGTGTCAGATATCCTACACCCCTGTGTACTGAGGGAGTCAGGAACCCTCATACACCATCATTGTGTCAGATGTCCTACACCCCTGTGTACTGAAGGAGTCAGGAACCCTCATAGACCATCATTGTGTCTGAAATCCTACACCCCTGTGTACTGTGGGAGCCAGGAACCCTCATACACCATCATTGTGTCAGATGTCCTACACCCCTGTGTTCTGAGGGAGTCAAGAACCCCCATACACCATCATTGTGTCAGATATTCTACACCCCTGTGTACTGAGGGAGTCAGGAACCCTCATACACCATCATTGTGTCAGATATCCTACACCCCTGTGTACTGCAGGAGTCAAGAACCCTCATACACCATCATTGTGTCAGATATCCTACACCCCTGTGTACTGCAGAAGTCAGGAACCCTTATACACCATCATTGTGTCAGATATTCTACACCCCTGTGTACTGCAGGAGTCAGGAACCCTCATACACCATCATTGTGTCAGATATTCTACACCCCTGTGTACTGAGGGAGTAGGGAACACTCATACACCATCATTGTGTCAGATATCCTACACCCCTGTGTACTGAGGGAGTCAGGAACCCTCATAGACCATCATTGTGTCAGATACCCTACACCCCTGTGTACTGAGGGAGTCAGGAACCCTCATACACCATCATTGTGTCAGATATTATACACCCCTGTGTACTGAAGGAGTCAGGAACCCTCATACACATCATTGTGTCAGATATCCTACACCCCTGTGTACTGAGGGAGTCAGGAACCCTCAAACACCATCATTGTGTCAGATGTCCTACACCCCTGTGTACTGAAGCAGTCAGGAACCCTCATAGACCATCATTGTGTCAGAAATCCTACACCCCTGTGTACTGTGGGAGCCAGGAGCCCTCATACACCATCATTGTGTCAGATGTCCTACACCCCTGTGTACTGAGGGAGTCAGGAACACTCATAGACCATCATTGTGTCAGATATTCTACACCCCTATGTACTGTGGGAGCCAGGAACCCTCATACACCATCATTGCGCCAGACGTCCTACACCCCTGTGTACTAAGGGAGTCAGGAACCCTCATAGACCATCAATGTGTCAGATGTCCTACACCCCTGTGTACTGAGGGAGTCAGGAACCCTCATACACCATCATTGTGTCAGATATTCTACACCCCTGTGTACTGAGGGAGTCAGGAACCCTCATACACCATCATTGTGTCTGATATCCTACACCCCTGTGTACTGAGGGAGTCAGGAACCCTCATACACCATCATTGTGTCAGATATCCTACACCCCTGTGTACTGAGGAAGTCAGGAACTCTCATACACCATCAATGTGTCAGATATTCTACACCCCTGTGTACTGTGGAAGTCAGGAACCATCATACACCATCATTGTGTCAGATATCCTACACCCCTGTGTACTGAGGGAGTCAGGAACTCTCATATACCATCATTGTGTCAGATATCCTACACCCCTGTGTACTGAGGGAGTCAGGAACCCTCATACACCATCATTGTGTCAGATATACTACACCCCTGTGTACTGAGGGAGTCAGGAACCCTCATACACCATCATTGTGTCAGATATACTACACCCCTGTGTACTTAGGGAGTCAGGAACCCTCATAGACCATCATTGTGTCAGAGGTCCTGCACCCCTGTGTACTGAGGGAGTCAGGAACTCTCATACACCATCATTGTGTCAGATATTATACACCCCTGTGTACTGAAGGAGTCAGGAACCCTCATACACCATCATTGTGTCAGAGATCCAACACCCCTGTGTACTGAGGGAGTCAGGAACCCTCATAGACCATCATTGTGTCAGAGGTCCTGCACCCCTGTGTACTGAGGGAGTCAGGAACCATCATACACCATCATTGTGTCAGATATCCTACACCCCTGTGTACTGCAGGAGTCAAGAACCCTCATACACCATCATTGTGTCAGATATCCTACACCCCTGTGTACTGCAGGAGTCAGGAACCCTCATACACCATCATTGTGTCAGATATTCTACACCCCTGTGTACTGAGGGAGTCAGGAACCCTCATACACCATCATTGTGTCAGATAGTCTACAACCCTGTGTACTGAAGGAGTCAGGAACCCTCATACACCATCATTGTGTCAGATATCCTACACCCCTGTGTACTGAGGGAGTCAGGAACCCTCATACACCATCATTGTGTCAGATATCCTACACCCCTGTGTACTGCAGGAGTCAAGAACCCTCATACACCATCATTGTGTCAGATATCCTACACCCCTGTGTACTGCAGGAGTCAGGAACCCTCATACACCATCATTGTGTCAGATATTCTACACCCCTGTGTACTGAGGGAGTCAGGAACCCTCATACACCATCATTGTGTCAGATAGTCTACACCCCTGTGTACTGAAGGAGTCAGGAACCCTCATACACCATCATTGTGTCAGATATCCTACACCCCTGTGTACTGAGGGAGTCAGGAACCCTCATACACCATCATTGTGTCAGATATCCTACACCCCTGTGTACTGCAGGAGTCAAGAACCCTCATACACCATCATTGTGTCAGATATCCTACACCCCTGTGTACTGCAGGAGTCAGGAACACTCATACACCATCATTGTGTCAGATATTCTACACCCCTGTGTACTGAGGGAGTCAGGAACCCTCATACACCATCATTGTGTCAGATAGTCTACACCCCTGTGTACTGAAGGAGTCAGGAACCCTCATACACCATCATTGTGTCAGATATCCTACACCCCTGTGTACTGCAGGAGTCAGGAACCCTCATACACCATCATTGTGTCAGATATTCTACACCCCTGTGTACTGAGGGAGTCAGGAACCCTCATACACCATCATTGTGTCAGATATTCTACACCCCTGTGTACTGAAGGAGTCAGGAACCCTCATACACCATCATTGTATCAGAAATCCTACACCCCTGTGTACTGTGGGAGCCAGGAACCCTCATAGACCATCATTGTGTCAGAGGTCCTGCACCCCTGTGTACTGAAGGAGTCAGGAACCCTCATACACCATCATTGTGTCAGATATTATACACCCCTATGTACTGAAGGAGTCAGGAACCCTCATAGACCATCATTGTGTCAGATATCCTACACCCCTGTGTACTGAGGGAGTCAGGAACCCTCATAGACCATCATTGTGTCAGAGGTCCTGCACCCCTGTGTACTGAGGGAGTCAGGAACCCTCATACACCATCATTGTGTCAGATATTATACACCCCTGTGTACTGAAGGAGTCAGGAACCCTCATACACCATCATTGTGTCAGATAACTTACACCCCTGTGTACTGAGGGAGTCAGGAACCCTCATACACCATCATTGTGTCAGATATCCTACACCCCTGTGTACTGAGGGAGTCAGGAACCCTCAAACACCATAATTGTGTCAGATATCCTACACCCCTGTGTACTGAGGGAGTCAGGAACCCTCATAGGCCATCATTGTGTCAGATATCCTACACCCCTGTGTTCTGAAGGAGTCAGGAACCCTCATAGACCATCATTGTGTCAGATATTCTACACCCCTGTGTACTGAGGGAGTCAGGAACCCTCATACACCATCATTGTGTCAGATATTATACACCCCTGTGTACTGAAGGAGTCAGGAACCCTCATACACCATCATTGTGTCAGATATCCTACACCCCTGTGTACTGAGGGAGTCAGGAACCCTCATACACCATCATTGTGTCAGATATCCTACACCCCTGTGTACTGCAGGAGTCAAGAACCCTCATACACCATCATTGTGTCAGATATCCTACACTCCTGTGTACTGCAGGAGTCAGGAACCCTCATACACCATCATTGTGTCAGATATTCTACACCCCTGTGTACTGAGGGAGTCAGGAACCCTCATACACCATCATTGTGTCAGATAGTCTACACCCCTGTGTACTGAAGGAGTCAGGAACCCTCATACACCATCATTGTGTCAGATATCCTACACCCCTGTGTACTGCAGGAGTCAGGAACCCTCATACACCATCATTGTGTCAGATATTCTACACCCGTGTACTGAGGGAGTCAGGAACCCTCATACACCATCATTGTGTCAGATATTCTACACCCCTGTGTACTGAAGGAGTCAGGAACCCTCATACACCATCATTGTATCAGAAATCCTACACCCCTGTGTACTGTGGGAGCCAGGAACCCTCATAGACCATCATTGTGTCAGAGGTCCTGCACCCCTGTGTACTGAAGGAGTCAGGAACCCTCATACACCATCATTGTGTCAGATATTATACACCCCTATGTACTGAAGGAGTCAGGAACCCTCATAGACCATCATTGTGTCAGATATCCTACACCCCTGTGTACTGAGGGAGTCAGGAACCCTCATAGACCATCATTGTGTCAGAGGTCCTGCACCCCTGTGTACTGAGGGAGTCAGGAACCCTCATACACCATCATTGTGTCAGATATTATACACCCCTGTGTACTGAAGGAGTCAGGAACCCTCATACACCATCATTGTGTCAGATAACTTACACCCCTGTGTACTGAGGGAGTCAGGAACCCTCATACACCATCATTGTGTCAGATATCCTACACCCCTGTGTACTGAGGGAGTCAGGAACCCTCAAACACCATAATTGTGTCAGATATCCTACACCCCTGTGTACTGAGGGAGTCAGGAACCCTCATAGGCCATCATTGTGTCAGATATCCTACACCCCTGTGTTCTGAAGGAGTCAGGAACCCTCATAGACCATCATTGTGTCAGATATTCTACACCCCTGTGTACTGAGGGAGTCAGGAACCCTCATACACCATCATTGTGTCAGATATTATACACCCCTGTGTACTGAAGGAGTCAGGAACCCTCATACACCATCATTGTGTCAGATATCCTACACCCCTGTGTACTGAGGGAGTCAGGAACCCTCATACACCATCATTGTGTCAGATATCCTACACCCCTGTGTACTGCAGGAGTCAAGAACCCTCATACACCATCATTGTGTCAGATATCCTACACTCCTGTGTACTGCAGGAGTCAGGAACCCTCATACACCATCATTGTGTCAGATATTCTACACCCCTGTGTACTGAGGGAGTCAGGAACCCTCATACACCATCATTGTGTCAGATAGTCTACACCCCTGTGTACTGAAGGAGTCAGGAACCCTCATACACCATCATTGTGTCAGATATCCTACACCCCTGTGTACTGCAGGAGTCAGGAACCCTCATACACCATCATTGTGTCAGATATTCTACACCCCTGTGTACTGAGGGAGTCAGGAACCCTCATACACCATCATTGTGTCAGATATTCTACACCCCTGTGTACTGAAGGAGTCAGGAACCCTCATACACCATCATTGTATCAGAAATCCTACACCCCTGTGTACTGTGGGAGCCAGGAACCATCATAGACCATCATTGTGTCAGAGGTCCTGCACCCCTGTGTACTGAAGGAGTCAGGAACTCTCATACACCATCATTGTGTCAGATATTATACACCCCTATGTACTGAAGGAGTCAGGAACCCTCATAGACCATCATTGTGTCAGATATCCATACACCCCTGTGTACTGAGGGAGTCAGGAACCCTCATAGACCATCATTGTGTCAGAGGTCCTGCACCCCTGTGTACTGAGGGAGTCAGGAACCATCATACACCATCATTGTGTCAGATATCCTACACCCCTGTGTACTGAGGGAGTCAGGAACCCTCATACACCATCATTGTGTCAGATGTCCTACACCCCTGTGTACTGAAGGAGTCAGGAACCCTCATAGACCATCATTGTGTCTGAAATCCTACACCCCTGTGTACTGTGGGAGCCAGGAACCCTCATACACCATCATTGTGTCAGATGTCCTACACCCCTGTGTTCTGAGGGAGTCAAGAACCCCCATACACCATCATTGTGTCAGATATTCTACACCCCTGTGTACTGAGGGAGTCAGGAACCCTCATACACCATCATTGTGTCAGATATCCTACACCCCTGTGTACTGCAGGAGTCAAGAACCCTCATACACCATCATTGTGTCAGATATCCTACACCCCTGTGTACTGCAGAAGTCAGGAACCCTTATACACCATCATTGTGTCAGATATTCTACACCCCTGTGTACTGCAGGAGTCAGGAACCCTCATACACCATCATTGTGTCAGATATTCTACACCCCTGTGTACTGAGGGAGTAGGGAACACTCATACACCATCATTGTGTCAGATATCCTACACCCCTGTGTACTGAGGGAGTCAGGAACCCTCATAGACCATCATTGTGTCAGATACCCTACACCCCTGTGTACTGAGGGAGTCAGGAACCCTCATACACCATCATTGTGTCAGATATTATACACCCCTGTGTACTGAAGGAGTCAGGAACCCTCATACACATCATTGTGTCAGATATCCTACACCCCTGTGTACTGAGGGAGTCAGGAACCCTCAAACACCATCATTGTGTCAGATGTCCTACACCCCTGTGTACTGAAGCAGTCAGGAACCCTCATAGACCATCATTGTGTCAGAAATCCTACACCCCTGTGTACTGTGGGAGCCAGGAGCCCTCATACACCATCATTGTGTCAGATGTCCTACACCCCTGTGTACTGAGGGAGTCAGGAACACTCATAGACCATCATTGTGTCAGATATTCTACACCCCTATGTACTGTGGGAGCCAGGAACCCTCATACACCATCATTGCGCCAGACGTCCTACACCCCTGTGTACTAAGGGAGTCAGGAACCCTCATAGACCATCAATGTGTCAGATGTCCTACACCCCTGTGTACTGAGGGAGTCAGGAACCCTCATACACCATCATTGTGTCAGATATTCTACACCCCTGTGTACTGAGGGAGTCAGGAACCCTCATACACCATCATTGTGTCTGATATCCTACACCCCTGTGTACTGAGGGAGTCAGGAACCCTCATACACCATCATTGTGTCAGATATCCTACACCCCTGTGTACTGAGGAAGTCAGGAACTCTCATACACCATCAATGTGTCAGATATTCTACACCCCTGTGTACTGTGGAAGTCAGGAACCATCATACACCATCATTGTGTCAGATATCCTACACCCCTGTGTACTGAGGGAGTCAGGAACTCTCATATACCATCATTGTGTCAGATATCCTACACCCCTGTGTACTGAGGGAGTCAGGAACCCTCATACACCATCATTGTGTCAGATATACTACACCCCTGTGTACTGAGGGAGTCAGGAACCCTCATACACCATCATTGTGTCAGATATACTACACCCCTGTGTACTTAGGGAGTCAGGAACCCTCATAGACCATCATTGTGTCAGAGGTCCTGCACCCCTGTGTACTGAGGGAGTCAGGAACTCTCATACACCATCATTGTGTCAGATATTATACACCCCTGTGTACTGAAGGAGTCAGGAACCCTCATACACCATCATTGTGTCAGAGATCCAACACCCCTGTGTACTGAGGGAGTCAGGAACCCTCATAGACCATCATTGTGTCAGAGGTCCTGCACCCCTGTGTACTGAGGGAGTCAGGAACCATCATACACCATCATTGTGTCAGATATCCTACACCCCTGTGTACTGCAGGAGTCAAGAACCCTCATACACCATCATTGTGTCAGATATCCTACACCCCTGTGTACTGCAGGAGTCAGGAACCCTCATACACCATCATTGTGTCAGATATTCTACACCCCTGTGTACTGAGGGAGTCAGGAACCCTCATACACCATCATTGTGTCAGATAGTCTACAACCCTGTGTACTGAAGGAGTCAGGAACCCTCATACACCATCATTGTGTCAGATATCCTACACCCCTGTGTACTGAGGGAGTCAGGAACCCTCATACACCATCATTGTGTCAGATATCCTACACCCCTGTGTACTGCAGGAGTCAAGAACCCTCATACACCATCATTGTGTCAGATATCCTACACCCCTGTGTACTGCAGGAGTCAGGAACCCTCATACACCATCATTGTGTCAGATATTCTACACCCCTGTGTACTGAGGGAGTCAGGAACCCTCATACACCATCATTGTGTCAGATAGTCTACACCCCTGTGTACTGAAGGAGTCAGGAACCCTCATACACCATCATTGTGTCAGATATCCTACACCCCTGTGTACTGAGGGAGTCAGGAACCCTCATACACCATCATTGTGTCAGATATCCTACACCCCTGTGTACTGCAGGAGTCAAGAACCCTCATACACCATCATTGTGTCAGATATCCTACACCCCTGTGTACTGCAGGAGTCAGGAACACTCATACACCATCATTGTGTCAGATATTCTACACCCCTGTGTACTGAGGGAGTCAGGAACCCTCATACACCATCATTGTGTCAGATAGTCTACACCCCTGTGTACTGAAGGAGTCAGGAACCCTCATACACCATCATTGTGTCAGATATCCTACACCCCTGTGTACTGCAGGAGTCAGGAACCCTCATACACCATCATTGTGTCAGATATTCTACACCCCTGTGTACTGAGGGAGTCAGGAACCCTCATACACCATCATTGTGTCAGATATTCTACACCCCTGTGTACTGAAGGAGTCAGGAACCCTCATACACCATCATTGTATCAGAAATCCTACACCCCTGTGTACTGTGGGAGCCAGGAACCCTCATAGACCATCATTGTGTCAGAGGTCCTGCACCCCTGTGTACTGAAGGAGTCAGGAACCCTCATACACCATCATTGTGTCAGATATTATACACCCCTATGTACTGAAGGAGTCAGGAACCCTCATAGACCATCATTGTGTCAGATATCCTACACCCCTGTGTACTGAGGGAGTCAGGAACCCTCATAGACCATCATTGTGTCAGAGGTCCTGCACCCCTGTGTACTGAGGGAGTCAGGAACCCTCATACACCATCATTGTGTCAGATATTATACACCCCTGTGTACTGAAGGAGTCAGGAACCCTCATACACCATCATTGTGTCAGATAACTTACACCCCTGTGTACTGAGGGAGTCAGGAACCCTCATACACCATCATTGTGTCAGATATCCTACACCCCTGTGTACTGAGGGAGTCAGGAACCCTCAAACACCATAATTGTGTCAGATATCCTACACCCCTGTGTACTGAGGGAGTCAGGAACCCTCATAGGCCATCATTGTGTCAGATATCCTACACCCCTGTGTTCTGAAGGAGTCAGGAACCCTCATAGACCATCATTGTGTCAGATATTCTACACCCCTGTGTACTGAGGGAGTCAGGAACCCTCATACACCATCATTGTGTCAGATATCATACACCCCTGTGTACTGAAGGAGTCAGGAACCCTCATACACCATCATTGTGTCAGATATCCTACACCCCTGTGTACTGAGGGAGTCAGGAACCCTCATACACCATCATTGTGTCAGATATCCTACACCCCTGTGTACTGCAGGAGTCAAGAACCCTCATACACCATCATTGTGTCAGATATCCTACACTCCTGTGTACTGCAGGAGTCAGGAACCCTCATACACCATCATTGTGTCAGATATTCTACACCCCTGTGTACTGAGGGAGTCAGGAACCCTCATACACCATCATTGTGTCAGATAGTCTACACCCCTGTGTACTGAAGGAGTCAGGAACCCTCATACACCATCATTGTGTCAGATATCCTACACCCCTGTGTACTGCAGGAGTCAGGAACCCTCATACACCATCATTGTGTCAGATATTCTACACCCCTGTGTACTGAGGGAGTCAGGAACCCTCATACACCATCATTGTGTCAGATATTCTACACCCCTGTGTACTGAAGGAGTCAGGAACCCTCATACACCATCATTGTATCAGAAATCCTACACCCCTGTGTACTGTGGGAGCCAGGAACCATCATAGACCATCATTGTGTCAGAGGTCCTGCACCCCTGTGTACTGAAGGAGTCAGGAACTCTCATACACCATCATTGTGTCAGATATTATACACCCCTATGTACTGAAGGAGTCAGGAACCCTCATAGACCATCATTGTGTCAGATATCCATACACCCCTGTGTACTGAGGGAGTCAGGAACCCTCATAGACCATCATTGTGTCAGAGGTCCTGCACCCCTGTGTACTGAGGGAGTCAGGAACCCTCATACACCATCATTGTGTCAGATATTATACACCCCTGTGTACTGAAGGAGTCAGGAACCCTCATACACCATCATTGTGTCAGATATTCTACATACCTGTGTACTGAAGGAGTCAGGAACCCTCATAGACCATCATTGTGTCAGAGATCCTACACCCCTGTGTACTGAGGGAGTCAGGAACCCTCATAGACCATCATTGTGTCAGAGGTCCTGCACCCCTGTGTACTGAGGGAGTCAGGAACCATCATACACCATCATTGTGTCAGATATCCTACACCCCTGTGTACTGAGGGAGTCAGGAACCCTCATACACCATCATTGTGTCAGATGTCCTACACCCCTGTGTACTGAAGGAGTCAGGAACCCTCATAGACCATCATTGTGTCAGATATTCTACACCCCTGTGTACTGAGGGAGTCAGGAACCCTCATAGACCATCATTGTGTCAGATATTCTACACCCCTGTGTACTGAAGGAGTCAGGAACCCTCATACACCATCATTGTGTCAGATATCCTACACCCCTGTGTACTGCAGGAGTCAGGAACCCTCATACACCATCATTGTGTCAGATATTCTACACCCCTGTGTACTGAAGGAGTCAGGAACCCTCATAGACCATCATTGTGTCAGAGGTCCTGCACCCCTGTGTACTGAGGGAGTCAGGAACCCTCATACACCATCCTTGTGTCAGATATTATACACCCCTGTGTACTGAAGGAGTCAGGAACCCTCATACACCATCATTGTGTCAGATAACTTACACCCCTGTGTACTGAGGAAGTCAGGAACCCTCATACACCATCATTGTGTCAGATATCCTACACCCCTGTGTACTGAGGGAGTCAGGAACCCTCAAACACCATAATTGTGTCAGATATCCTACACCCCTGTGTACTGAGGGAGTCAGGAACCCTCATAGACCATCATTGTGTCAGATATCCTACACCCCTGTGTACTGAGGGAGTCAGGAACCCTCAAACACCATAATTGTGTCAGATATCCTACACCCCTGTGTACTGAGGGAGACAGGAACCTTATAGACCATTGTGTCACAAGTCCTACACCCCTGTATATCTAATTCTCTGCTGTACAATAGGTTGAAGCCACCAACCTGTAGGCACAAGTTCTAATGGTCCCTCCTCCCCTCTGATGGTCCAGGGACTGGATCTGATGGTAACCATAGGGAGTTGTTCACATTGTGGTGTCCCAGGGAAGCGGAAGACCCTACATACTGGAAGTGTTCACTTTTTATGTCACTGGATTTTGTCCCTTTTGTTAACCCTTTCCAAACCCAGAGCACTCTATACAACCCCAGACACACACTGTACAGCCTTTATATAATCCACACACATTACTTGTGTGCGTCCCCCCTCGAGGCACAGGGATATGCGAGGAGAGAGGTACGAGGCGCGGGGATATGCGAGGAGAGAGAGGTACGAGGCGCGGGGATATGCGAGGAGGGAGGTACGAGGCGCGGGGATATGCGAGGAGAGAGGTACGAGGCGCGGGGATATGCGAGGAGAGAGGTACGAGGCGCGGGGATATGCGAGGAGAGAGGTACGAGGCGCGGGGATATGCGAGGAGAGAGGTACGAGGCGCGGGGATATGCGAGGAGGGAGGTACGAGGCGCAGGGATATGAGAGGAGGGAGGTACGAGGCCCAGGGATATGCGAGGAGGGAGATACGAGGCGCAGGGATATGCGAGGAGAGAGGTACGAGGCGCAGGGATATGCGAGGAGAGAGGTACGAGGCGCAGGGATATGCGAGGAGAGAGGTGCGAGGCGCAGGGATATGCGAGGAGAGAGGTGCGAGGCGCAGGGATATGCGAGGAGAGAGGTACGGGGCGCAGGGATATGCGAGGAGAGAGGTACGAGGCGCAGGGATATGCGAGGAGAGAGGTACGAGGCGCAGGGATATGCGAGGAGAGAGGTACGAGGCGCAGGGATATGCGAGGAGAGAGGTACGAGGCGCAGGGATATGCGAGGAGAGAGGTACGAGGCGCAGGGATATGCGAGGAGAGAGGTACGAGGCGCAGGGATATGCGAGGAGAGAGGTACGAGGCGCAGGGATATGCGAGGAGAGAGGTACGAGGCGCAGGGATATGCGAGGAGAGAGGTACGAGGCGCAGGGATATGCGAGGAGAGAGGTACGAGGCGCAGGGATATGCGAGGAGGGAGGTACGAGGCGCAGGGATATGCGAGGAGGGAGGTACGAGGCGCAGGGATATGCGAGGAGAGGTACGAGGCGCAGGGATATGCGAGGAGAGAGGTACGAGGCGCAGGGATATGCGAGGAGAGAGGTACGAGGCGCAGGGATATGCGAGGAGAGAGGTACGAGGCGCAGGGATATGCGAGGAGAGAGGTACGAGGCGCAGGGATATGCGAGGAGAGAGGTACGAGGCGCAGGGATATGCGAGGAGAGAGGTGCGAGGCGCAGGGATATGCGAGGAGAGAGGTGCGAGGCGCAGGGATATGCGAGGAGAGAGGTACGAGGCGCAGGGATATGCGAGGAGAGAGGTACGAGGCGCAGGGATATGCGAGGAGAGAAGTACGAGGCGCAGGGATATGCGAGGAGAGAGGTACGAGGCGCAGGGATATGCGAGGAGAGAGGTACAAGGCGCAGGGATATGCGAGGAGGGAGGTACGAGGAGCAGGGATATGCGAGGAGAGGTACGAGGCGCAAAGATATGCGAGGAGAGAGGTGAGAGGCGCAGGGCTATGCAAGGAGAGAGGTACGAGGCGCAGGGATATGCGAGGAGAGAAGTACGAGGCGCAGGGATATGCGAGGAGAGAGGTACGAGGCGCAGGGATATGCGAGGAGAGAGGTACGAGGCGCAGGGATATGCGAGGAGAGAGGTACGAGGCGCAGGGATATGCGAGGAGAGAGGTACGAGGCGCAGGGATATGCGAGGAGAGAGGTACGAGGCGCAGGGATATGCGAGGAGAGAGGTACGAGGCGCAGGGATATGCGAGGAGAGAGGTACGAGGCGCAGGGATATGCGAGGAGAGAAGTACGAGGCGCAGGGATATGCGAGGAGAGAGGTACGAGGCGCAGGGATATGCGAGGAGAGAGGTACGAGGCGCAGGGATATGCGAGGAGAGAGGTACGAGGCGCAGGGATATGCGAGGAGAGAGGTACGAGGCGCAGGGATATGCGAGGAGAGAGGTACGAGGCGCAGGGATATGCGAGGAGAGAGGTACGAGGCGCAGGGATATGCGAGGAGAGAGGTACGAGGCGCAGGGATATGCGAGGAGAGAAGTACGAGGCGCAGGGATATGCGAGGAGAGAGGTACGAGGCGCAGGGATATGCGAGGAGAGAGGTACGAGGCGCAGGGATATGCGAGGAGGGAGGTACGAGGCGCAGGGATATGCGAGGAGAGGTACGAGGCGCAAAGATATGCGAGGAGAGAGGTACGAGGCGCAGGGCTATGCGAGGAGAGAGGTGCGAGGCGCAGGGATATGCGAGGAGGGAGGTACTAGGCACAGGGATATGCGAGGAGAGAGGTACGAGGCGCAGGGATATGCGAGGAGAGAGGTACGAGGCGCAGGGATATGCGAGGAGAGAGGTACGAGGCGCAGGGATATGCGAGGAGAGAGGTACGAGGCGCAGGGATATGCGAGGAGAGAGGTACGAGGCGCAGGGATATGCGAGGAGAGAGGTACGAGGCGCAGGGATATGCGAGGAGAGAGGTACGAGGCGCAGGGATATGCGAGGAGAGGTACGAGGCGCAAAGATATGCGAGGAGAGAGGTACGAGGCGCAGGGCTATGCGAGGAGAGAGGTGCGAGGAGCAGGGATATGCGAGGAGGGAGGTACTAGGCGCAGGGATATGCGAGGAGAGAGGTACGAGGCGCAGGGCTATGCGAGGAGAGAGGTGCGAGGCGCAGGGATATGCGAGGAGAGAGGTACGAGGCGCAGGGCTATGCGAGGAGAGAGGTACGAGGCGCAGGGCTATGCGAGGAGAGAGGTACGAGGCGCAGGGCTATGCGAGGAGAGAGGTACGAGGCGCAGGTATATGCGAGGAGAGAGGTACGAGGCGCAGGGATATGCGAGGAGAGAGGTACGAGGCGCAGGGATATGCGAGGAGAGAGGTACGAGGCGCAGGGATATGCGAGGAGAGAAGTACGAGGCGCGGGGATATGCGAGGAGAGAAGTAAGAGGCGCGGGGATATGCGAGGAGAGATGTACGAGGCGCGGGGATATGCGAGGAGAGAAGTACGAGGCGCAGGGATATGCAAGGAGAGAGGTACGAGGCGCGGGGATATGCGAGGAGAGAGGTACGAGGCGCAGGGATATGCGAGGAGAGAGGTACGAGGCGCAGGGATATGCGAGGAGAGAGGTACGAGGCGCAGGGATATGCGAGGAGGGAGGTACGAGGCGCAAGATTATGCGAGGAGAGAGGTGCGAGGCGCAGGGATATGCGAGGAGAGAGGTACGAGGCGCAGGGATATGAGAGGAGAGAGGTACGAGGCGCAGGGATATGCGAGGAGAGAGGTACGAGGCGCAGGGATATGCGAGGAGAGAGGTACGAGGCGCAGGGATATGCGAGGAGAGAGGTACGAGGCGCAGGGATATGCGAGGAGAGAGGTACGAGGCGCAGGGATATGCGAGGAGGGAGGTACGAGGCGCAGGGATATGCGAGGAGAGAGGTACGAGGCGCAGGGATATGCGAGGAGAGAGGTACGAGGCGCAGGGATATGCGAGGAGAGAGGTACGAGGCGCAGGGATATGCGAGGAGAGAGGTACGAGGCGCAGGGATATGCGAGGAGAGAGGTACGAGGCGCAGGGATATGCGAGGAGAGAGGTACGAGGCGCAGGGATATGCGAGGAGAGAGGTACGAGGCGCAGGGATATGCGAGGAGAGAGGTACGAGGCGCAGGGATATGCGAGGAGAGAGGTACGAGGCGCAGGGATATGCGAGGAGAGAGGTACGAGGTGCAGGGATATGCGAGGAGAGAGGTACGAGGCGCAGGGATATGCGAGGAGAGAGGTGCAGGGATATGCGAGGAGGGAGGTACGAGGCGCAGGGATATGCGAGGAGAGAGGTACGAGGCGCAGGGATATGCGAGGAGAGAGGTACGAGGCGCAGGGTTATGCGAGGAGAGAGGTACGAGGCGCAGGGATATGCGAGGAGTGAGGCGCAGGGATATGCGAGGAGAGAGGTACGAGGCGCAGGGATATGCGAGGAGAGAGGTACGAGGCGAGGAGAGAGGTACGAGGCGCAGGGATATGCGAGGATCTCACCTCAGGACATTCCTGGACAGCGGAGCAGAGACCTGGAGACGAGAAGTGAGGAGGCTGCTCAGCTGCCAGGAGGATTTATAGGAGGGGGAGGGACAGAGGAGTAAAATATAGACAGGAGGTATGTGAGGTGTCCAAGGAGACCCCATCCACCCCGTACAGGACACTGACCCCCTGAGGAGACCCCATCCACCCCGGACACTGACCCCCTGAGGAGACCCCCATCCACCCCGTACAGGACACTGATCCCCTGAGGAGACCGCCATCCACCCCGGACACTGATCCCCTGAGGAGACCCCATCCACCCCGTACAGGACACTGATCCCCTGAGGAGACCGCCATCCACCCCGGACACTGATCCCCTGAGGAGACCCCATCCACCCCGTACAGGACACTGACCCCTGAGGAGACCCCATCCACCCCGTACAGGACACTGACCCCCTGAGGAGACCCCATCCACTGACCCCTGAGGAGACCCCATTCACCCCTATAGGACACCGACCCCTGAGGAGACCTCATTCACCCCGTACAGGACACCGACCCCTGAGGAGACCCCATCCACCCCGTACAGGACACCGACCCCTGAGGAGACCCCATCAACCCTGTACAGTACACCGACCCCTGAGGAGACCCCATCCACCCCGTACAGGACACGACCCCTGAGGAGACCCCATCCACCCCGTACAGGACACCGACCCCTGAGGAGACCCCATCAACCCTGTACAGTACACCGACCCCTGAGGAGACCCCATCCACCCCGTACAGGACACGACCCCTGAGGAGACCCCATCCACCCCTACAGGACACCGACCCCTGAGGAGACACCATGCACCCCGGACACCGACCCCTGAGGAGACCCTATCCACCCCGTACAGGACACCGACCCCTGAGGAGACCCCATCCACCCCGTACAGGACACTGACACCTGAGGAGACCCCATCCACCCCGGACACTGACCCCGGAGGACACCCCATCCACCCCGTACAGGACACTGATCCCCTGAGGAGACCCCCATCCACCCCGTACAGGACACTGATCCCCTGAGGAGACCCCATCCACCCCGGACAGGACACTGACCCCTGAGGAGACCCCCATCCACCCCGTACAGGACACTGATCCCCTGAGGAGACCCCATCCACCCCGTAGAGGACACTGACCCCTGAGGAGACCCCCATCCACCCCGTACAGGACACTGATCCCCTGAGGAGACCCCATCCACCCCGGACACTGACCCCCTGAGGAGACCCCCATCCACCCCGTACAGGACACCGACCCCTGAGGAGACCCCATCCACCCCGTACAGGACACTGACCCCCTGAGGAGACCCCATCCACCCCGTACAGGACACTGACCCCTGAGGAGACCCCATCCACCCCGTACAGGACACTGACCCCTGAGGAGACCCCATACACCCCGTACAGGACACCGACCCCTGAGGAGACCCCATCCACCCCGTACAGGACACTTACCCCTGAAGAGACCCTATCCACCCCGTACAGGACACTGACCCCCTGATGTGACCCCATTTACCCCGTACAGGACACTGATCCCCTGAGGAGACCCCATCCACCCCGTACAGGACACTGACCCCTGAGGAGACCCCCATCCACCCCGTACAGGACACTGATCCCCTGAGGAGACCCCATCCACCCCGTACAGGACACTGACCCCTGAGGAGACCCCCATCCACCCCGTACAGGACACTGATCCCCTGAGGAGACCCCATCCACCCCGGACACTGACCCCCTGAGGAGACCCCCATCCACCCCGTACAGGACACCGACCCCTGAGGAGACCCCATCCACCCTGTACAGGACACTGACCCCCTGAGGAGACCCCATCCACCCCTACATGACACTGACCCCTGAGGAGACCCCATCCACCCCGTACAGGACACTGACCCCTGAGGAGACCCCATCCACCCCGTACAGGACACTGACCCCTGAAGAGACCCTATCCACCCCATACAGGACACTGACCCCCTGATGTGACCCCATCCACCCTGTACAGGACACTGATCCCCTCAGGAGACCCCATCCACTGACCCCCTAAGGAGACCCCATCCACCCCGTACAGGACACCGACCCCTGAGGAGACTCCATCCACCCCGTACAGGACACTGACCCCTGAGGAGACCCCATCCACCCCGTAGAGGACACTGATCCCTGAGGAGACCCCATCCACCTCGTACAGGACACTGACCTCCTGAGGAGACCCCATCCACCCTGTACAGGACACCGACCGCTGAGGAGACCCCATCCACCCCGTACAGGACACCGACCCCTGAGGAGACCCCATTCACCCCGTACAGGACACCGACCCCTGAGGAGACCCCATCCACCCCGTACAGGACACTGATCCCGGAGTAGATCCCAACCACCCCGTACAGGACACTGATCCCTGAGGAGTTCCCATCCACCCCTACAGAACACTGATCCCTGAGGATACCCCATCCACCCCGTACAGGACACCGACCCCTGAGGAGACCCCATCCACCCCGGACACTGACCCCCTAAGGAGACCCCATCCACCCTGTACAGGACACCGACCCCCTGAGGAGACCCCATCCACCCCGTACAGGACACCGACCCCTGAGGAGACCCCATCCACCCCGGACACTGACCCCCTGAGGAGACCCCATCCACCCCTACAGGACACTGACACCCTGAGGAGACCCCATCCACCCCGTACAGGACACCGACCCCTGAGGAGACCCCATCCACCCCATACAGGACACCGACCCCTGAGGAGACTCCATCCACCCCGTACAGGACACGGACCCCTGAGGAGACCCCATCCACCCCGTACAGGACACTGACCCCTGAGGAGACCCCATCCACCCTGTACAGGACACCGACCCCTGAGGAGACCCCATCCACCCCGTACAGGACACTGACCACCTGAGGAGACCCCATACACCCCGTACAGGACACTGACCCCTGAGGAGACCCCATTCACTCCGTACAGAACACTGACCCCTGAGCAGACCCCATCCACCCCTTACAGGACACCGACCCCTGATGAGACCCCATCCACCCCGGACACTGACCCCCTAAGGAGACCCCATCCACCCCTACAGAACACTGACCCCTGAGGAGACCCCATCCACCCCGTACAGGACACTGACCCCTGAGGAGACCCCATCCACCCTGTACAGGACACCGACCCCTGAGGAGACCCCATCCACCCCGTACAGGACACCGACCGCTGAGGAGACCCCATCCACCCCGTACAGGACACCGACCCCTGAGGAGACCCCATCCACCCCGGACACTGACCCCCTGAGGAGACCCTATCCACCCCGTACAGGACACTGACCCCCTGAGGAGACCCCATCCACCCCGTACAGGACACTGACCCCCTGAGGAGACCCCATCCACCCCGTACAGGACACTGACCCCCTGAGGAGACCCCATCCACCCCGTACAGGACACTGACCCCCTGAGGAGACCCCATCCACCCCGTACAGGACACTGACCCCTGGGACAGAAGGGGCACTCACATAAGTATTTCTTCCATCAGGACATAACACTCGCGTTCCCCCGGGGAGGAGAATGTGCTTTGAGTCAGAACACTGGGAATTTGCAGCTAATGGACATCACTGGACCAGACATGTTCAGCCATGACACTTTAACCCCTCAACAACCAAATGGCAGGATCCTGCTGTAAGGAACCTACAGGGGGCCCCAGCTCTACAGAGTCTGCATCTATAGGGGGTGACCCCAACTGTACTATAGATTGTATATAGAGGTGACCCCGACTGTACTATAGATTGTATATATAGGTGACCCCAACTGTACTATAGATTGTATATAGAGGTGACCCCAACTGTACTATAGATTGTATATATAGAGGTGACCCCAACTGTACTATAGATTGTATATAGAGGTGACCCCAACTGTACTATAGATTGTATATAGAGGTGACCCCGACTGTACTATAGATTGTATATAGAGGTGACCCCAACTGTACTATAGATTGTATATAGAGGTGACCCCGGCTGTACTATAGATTGTATATAGAGGTGACCCCGACTGTACTATAGATTGTATATAGAGGTGACCCCGACTGTACTATAGATTGTATATAGAGGTGACCCCGACTGTACTATAGATTGTATATAGAGGTGACCCCGACTGTACTATAGATTGTATATAGAGGTGACCCCAACTGTACTATAGATTGTATATAGAGGTGACCCGGCTGTACTATAGATTGTATATAGAGGTGACCCGGCTGTACTATAGATTGTATATAGAGGTGACCCGGCTGTACTATAGATTGTATATAGAGGTGACCCCGACTGTACTATAGATTGTATATAGAGGTGACCCCAACTGTACTATAGATTGTATATAGAGGTGACCCCAACTGTACTATAGATTGTATATAGAGGTGACCCGACTGTACTATAGATTGTATATAGAGGTGACCCCAACTGTACTATAGATTGTATATAGAGGTGACCCCAACTGTACTATAGATTGTATATATAGAGGTGACCCCAACTGTACTATAGATTGTATATAGAGGTGACCCCAACTGTACTATAGATTGTATATAGAGGTGACCCGGCTGTACTATAGATTGTATATAGAGGTGACCCGGCTGTACTATAGATTGTATATAGGGGGTGACCCCAACTGTACTATAGATTGTATATAGAGGTGACCCCAACTGTACTATAGATTGTATATATAGAGGTGACCCCAACTGTACTATAGATTGTATATATAGAGGTGACCCCAACTGTACTATAGATTGTATATATAGAGGTGACCCCAACTGTACTATAGATTGTATATAGAGGTGACCCCAACTGTACTATAGATTGTATATAGAGGTGACCCCAACCGTACTATAGATTGTATATAGGAGGTGACCCGGCTGTACTATAGATTGTATATAGAGGTGACCCCAACTGTACTATAGATTGTATATAGGGGGTGACCCCAACTGTACTATAGATTGTATATAGAGGTGACCCCAACTGTACTATAGATTGTATATAGAGGTGACCCCAACTGTACTATAGATTGTATATAGAGGTGACCCCAACTGTACTATAGATTGTATATAGAGGTGACCCCAACTGTACTATAGATTGTATATAGAGGTGACCCCAACTGTACTATAGATTGTATATAGAGGTGACCCCAACTGTACTATAGATTGTATATAGGGGGTGACCCCAACTGTACTATAGATTGTATATAGAGGTGACCCCAACTGTACTATAGATTGTATATAGAGGTGACACCGACTGTACTATAGATTGTATATAGAGGTGACCCCAACTGTACTATAGATTGTATATAGAGGTGACCCCGGCTGTACTATAGATTGTATATAGAGGTGACCCCAACTGTACTATAGATTGTATATAGAGGTGACCCCAACTGTACTATAGATTGTATATAAAGGTGACCCCAACTGTACTATAGATTGTATATAGAGGTGACCCGGCTGTACTATAGATTGTATATAGAGGTGACCCCAACTGTACTATAGATTGTATATAGAGGTGACCCCAACTGTACTATAGATTGTATATAGAGGTGACCCGGCTGTACTATAGATTGTATATAGAGGTGACCCCAACTGTACTATAGATTGTATATAGAGGTGACCCCAACTGTACTATAGATTGTATATAGAGGTGACACCGACTGTACTATAGATTGTATATAGAGGTGACCCCAACTGTACTATAGATTGTATATAGAGGTGACCCCGACTGTACTATAGATTGTATATATAGGTGACCCCAACTGTACTATAGATTGTATATAGAGGTGACCCCAACTGTACTATAGATTGTATATAGAGGTGACCCCAACTGTACTATAGATTGTATATAGAGGTGACCCCAACTGTACTATAGATTGTATATAGAGGGTGACCCGGCTGTACTATAGATTGTATATAGAGGTGACCCCAACTGTACTATAGATTGTATATAGAGGTGACCCCAACTGTACTATAGATTGTATATAGAGGTGACCCGGCTGTACTATAGATTGTATATAGAGGTGACCCCAACTGTACTATAGATTGTATATAGAGGTGACCCCAACTGTACTATAGATTGTATATAGAGGTGACACCGACTGTACTATAGATTGTATATAGAGGTGACCCCAACTGTACTATAGATTGTATATAGAGGTGACCCCGACTGTACTATAGATTGTATATAGAGGTGACCCCAACTGTACTATAGATTGTATATAGAGGTGACCCCAACTGTACTATAGATTGTATATAGAGGGTGACCCGGCTGTACTATAGATTGTATATAGAGGTGACCCGACTGTACTATAGATTGTATATAGAGGTGACCCCAACTGTACTATAGATTGTATATAGAGGTGACCCCGGCTGTACTTTAGATTGTATATAGGAGGTGACCCCAACTGTACTATAGATTGTATATAGAGGTGACCCCAACTGTACTATAGATTGTATATAGAGGTGACCCGGCTGTACTATAGATTGTATATAGAGGTGACCCGGCTGTACTATAGATTGTATATAGAGGTGACCCCGGCTGTACTATAGATTGTATATAGAGGTGACCCCAACTGTACTATAGATTGTATATAGAGGTGACCCCAACTGTACTATAGATTGTATATAGAGGTGACCCCGGCTGTACTATAGATTGTATATAGAGGTGACCCCGACTGTACTATAGATTGTATATAGAGGTGACCCCAACTGTACTATAGATTGTATATAGAGGTGACCCCGGCTGTACTATAGATTGTATATAGAGGTGACCCCGACTGTACTATAGATTGTATATAGAGGTGACCCCAACTGTACTACAGATTGTATATATAGAGGTGACCCCGACTGTACTATAGATTGTATATAGGGGGTGACCCCGACTGTACTATAGATTGTATATAGAGGTGACCCCGACTGTACTATAGATTGTATATAGAGGTGACCCGACTGTACTATAGATTGTATATAGAGGTGACCCGACTGTACTATAGATTGTTTATAGAGGTGACCCGGCTGTACTATAGATTGTATATAGAGGTGACCCCAACTGTACTATAGATTGTATATAGAGGTGACCCCAACTGTACTATAGATTGTATATAGAGGTGACCCCAACTGTACTATAGATTGTATATAGAGGTGACCCCAACTGTACTATAGATTGTATATAGAGGTGACCCCAACTGTACTATAGATTGTATATAGAGGTGACCCCAACTGTACTATAGATTGTATATAGAGGTGACCCCGGCTGTACTATAGATTGTATATAGAGGTGACCCCAACTGTACTATAGATTGTATATAGAGGTGACCCCAACTGTACTATAGATTGTATATAGAGGGTGACCCCAACTGTACTATAGATTGTATATAGAGGTGACCCCAACTGTACTATAGATTGTATATAGAGGTGACCCCAACTGTACTATAGATTGTATATAGAGGTGACCCCAACTGTACTATAGATTGTATATAGAGGTGACCCCGGCTGTACTATAGATTGTATATAGAGGTGACCCCAACTGTACTATAGATTGTATATAGAGGTGACCCCAACTGTACTATAGATTGTATATAGAGGTGACTCCAACTGTACTATAGATTGTATATAGAGGTGACCCCGACTGTACTATAGATTGTATAAGAAGGTGACCCGACTGTACTATAGATTGTATATAGAGGTGACCCCAACTGTACTATAGATTGTATATAGAGGGTGACCCCAACTGTACTATAGATTGTATATAGAGGTGACCCCAACTGTACTATAGATTGTATATAGAGGTGACCCCAACTGTACTATAGATTGTATATAGAGGTGACCCCAACTGTACTATAGATTGTATATAGAGGTGACCCCAACTGTACTATAGATTGTATATAGAGGTGACACCGACTGTACTATAGATTGTATATAGAGGTGACCCCAACTGTACTATAGATTGTATATAGAGGTGACCCCAACTGTACTATAGATTGTATATAGAGGTGACCCCAACTGTACTATAGATTGTATATATAGAGGTGACCCCAACTGTACTATAGATTGTATATAGAGGTGACCCCAACTGTACTATAGATTGTATATAGAGGTGACCCCAACTGTACTATAGATTGTATATAGAGGTGACCCCCAACTGTACTATAGATTGTATATAGAGGTGACCCCAACCGTACTATAGATTGTATATAGAGGGTGACCCCAACTGTACTATAGATTGTATATAGAGGTGACCCCAACTGTACTATAGATTGTATATAGAGGTGACCCCAACTGTACTATAGATTGTATATAGAGGTGACCCCAACTGTACTATAGATTGTATATAGAGGTGACCCCAACCGTACTATAGATTGTATATAGAGGGTGACCCCAACTGTACTATAGATTGTATATAGAGGTGACCCCAACTGTACTATAGATTGTATATAGAGGTGACCCGGCTGTACTATAGATTGTATATAGAGGTGACCCCAACTGTACTATAGATTGTATATAGAGGTGACCCCAACTGTACTATAGATTGTATATAGAGGTGACCCGGCTGTACTATAGATTGTATATAGAGGTGACCCCGGCTGTACTATAGATTGTATATAGAGGTGACCCCGGCTGTACTATAGATTGTATATATAGAGGTGACCCCAACTGTACTATAGATTGTATATAGAGGTGACCCCAACTGTACTATAGATTGTATATAGAGGTGACCCCAACTGTACTATAGATTGTATATAGAGGTGACCCCAACTGTACTATAGATTGTATATAGAGGTGACCCCAACTGTACTATAGATTGTATATAGAGGTGACCCCAACTGTACTATAGATTGTATATAGAGGTGACCCCAACTGTACTATAGATTGTATATAGAGGTGACCCGACTGTACTATAGATTGTATATATAGAGGTGACCCCAACTGTACTATAGATTGTATATATAGAGGTGACCCCAACTGTACTATAGATTGTATATAGAGGTGACCCCGACTGTACTATAGATTGTATAAGGAAGGTGACCCGACTGTACTATAGATTGTATATAGAGGTGACCCCGACTGTACTATAGATTGTATATAGAGGTGACCCCGGCTGTACTATAGATTGTATATAGAGGTTACCCGACTGTACTATAGATTGTATATAGAGGTGACCCCAACCGTACTATAGATTGTATATAGGGGGTGACCCCGACTGTACTATAGATTGTATATAGAGGTGACCCCGGCTGTACTATAGATTGTATATAGAGGTGACCCCGGCTGTACTATAGATTGTATATAGAGGTGACCCCAACTGTACTATAGATTGTATATAGAGGTGACCCCGACTGTACTATAGATTGTATATAGGAGGTGACCCGGCTGTACTATAGATTGTATATAGAGGTGACCCCGGCTGTACTATAGACTGTATATAGAGGTGACCCCAACTGTACTATAGATTGTATATAGAGGTGACCCGACTGTACTATAGATTGTATATAGAGGTGACCCCAACTGTACTATAGATTGTATATAGAGGTGACCCCAACTGTACTATAGATTGTATATATAGAGGTGACCCCAACTGTACTATAGATTGTATATATAGAGGTGACCCGGCTGCGAGGAGTAGACAGTATAAACGTTCGCTCAGACCTCCCCCTCCCCCACACACCTGCAGACGGGGGTGTAGACAGGTGAGCTGACACCCTGTAACTGAAGCCCAGAGTTCCTGCCGGTGGAGATTGAATGGCATCCTGCACCCTGTCAGCACCGAGCGCGGGGGAGTCAGTGACAGACGGGAGCTCAGCAGGATGAGGCCACCGACCTCTCGTACCCCCTCACCTCCTCACTGACCCCTCACCTCCTCACTGACCCCTCACCTCCCGTACCTCCTCACTGACCCCTCACCTCCCGTACCCCCTCACCGACCCCTCACCTCCCGTACAACCTCACAAACCCCTCACCTCCCGTACCTCCTCACCGACCCCTCACCTCCCGTACCTCCTCACCTCCCGTACGACCTCACCGACCCCTCACCTCCCGTACCTCCTCACCGACCCCTCAACTCCCGTACAACCTCACCGACCCCTCACCTCCCGTACACTCTCACCGACCCCTCACCTCCCGTACGACCTCACCGACCCCTCACCTCCCGTACGACCTCACCGACCCCTCACCTCCCGTACACTCTCACCGACCCCTCACCTCCCGTACACTCTCACCGACCCCTCACCTCCCGTACACTCTCACCGACCCCTCACCTCCCGTACGACCTCACCGACCCCTCACCTCCCGTACGACCTCACCGACCCCTCACCTCCCGTACGACCTCACCGACCCCTCACCTCCCATACACTCTCACCGACCCCTCACCTCCCGTACACTCTCACCGACCCCTCACCTCCCGTACGACCTCACCGACCCCTCACCTCCCGTACCTCCTCCCCGACCCCTCACCTCCCGTACACTCTCACCGACCCCTCACCTCCCGTACACTCTCACCGACCCCTCACCTCCCGTACACTCTCACCGACCCCTCACCTCCCGTACACTCTCACCGACCCCTCACCTCCCGTACACTCTCACCGACCCCTCACCTCCCGTACACTCTCACCGACCCCTCACCTCCCGTACGACCTCACCGACCCCTCACCTCCCGTACGACCTCACCGACCCCTCACCTCCCGTACACTCTCACCGACCCCTCACCTCCCGTACGACCTCACCGACCCCTCACCTCCCGTACGACCTCACCGACCCCTCACCTCCCGTACACTCTCACCGACCCTTCCCCTCCCAATACTCTTTTGCTTCTGATCCACAATGGTTCTTCCTATGGGACAGTCATCTATTTCAGGAGGCCGCTACCTGACACATGGATCCTGGCAGCAAAGATGAAAACATAATGCATCAATATGTCAGTGAGTGTCCCGACTGCCCCTTTTGATGAGGTGATGGTCCCCAGTGTCTCCCCCTTCAGCACGTGCGGAGCCGTCCCGCTGCATTCCTCAGGACCATTAGCGTCACTTAATGTTTTCATCACATAATAATTACAATTCGCTAATAACAACACGAGGCGCAAAGATAAGATCGCGGCAGCTAATCTCATCGGAAAATCTCCCTCTGCTTATGAGACAGCGCCACAACTACAGGGGCCTCATAGGAGAGGGTGCTCTGAGGAGGAGCCTGGAAGAGGAGGAGGAGGAAGTGACAGGAGGAGCCTGGAAGAGGAGGAGGTGGAAGTGACAGGAGGAGCCTGGAAGAGGAGGAGGAGGAGGAAGTGACAGGAGGAGCCTGGAAGAGGAGGAGGTGGAAATGACAGGAGGAGCCTGGAAGAGGAGGAGGTGGAAATGACAGGAGGAGCCTGGAAGAGGAGGAGGTGGAAATGACAGGAGGAGCCTGGAAGAAGAGGAGGAGGAGGAAGTGACAGGAGGAGCCTGGAAGAAGAGGAGGAGGAGGAAGTGACAGGAGGAGCCTGGAAGAAGAGGAGGAGGAGGAAGTGACAGGAGGAGCCTGGAAGAAGAGGAGGAGGAGGAGGAAGTGACAGGAGGAGCCTGGAAGAGGAGGAGGAGGAGGAGGAAGTGACAGGAGGAGCCTGGAAGAGGAGGAGGAAGTGACAGGAGGAGCCTGGAAGAGGAGGAGGAAGTGACAGGAGGAGCCTGGAAGAGGAGGAGGAGGAAGTGACAGGAGGAGCCTGGAAGAGGAGGAGGAGGAGGAAGTGACAGGAGGAGCCTGGAAGAGGAGGAGGAGGAGGAAATGACAGGAGGAGCCTGGAAGAGGAGGAGGAGGAGGAAATGACAGGAGGAGCCTGGAAGAGGAGGAAATGACAGGAGGAGCCTGGAAGAGGAGGAGGAAGTGACAGAAGGAGCCTGGAAGAGGAGGAGGTGACAAGAGGAGCCTGGAAGAGGAGGAGGTGACATGAGGAGCCTGGAAGAGGAGGAGGTGACAAAAGGAGCCTGGAAGAGGAGGAGGTGACAGGAAGTGACAGGAGGAGCCTGGAAGAGGAGGTGACAGGAGGAGGAAGTGACAGGAGGAGCCTGGAAGAGGAGGAGGAGGTGGTGACAGGAGGAGCCTGGAAGAGGAGGAGGAGGTGGTGACAGGAGGAGCCTGGAAGAGGAGGAGGAAATGACAGAAGGAGCCTGGAAGAGGAGGAGGAGGAAATGACAGAAGGAGCCTGGAAGAGGAGGAGGAGGAAATGACAGAAGGAGCCTGGAAGAGGAGGAGGAGGAAATGACAGAAGGAGCCTGGAAGAGGAGGAGGAGGAAATGACAGAAGGAGCCTGGAAGAGGAGGAGGAGGAAATGACAGAAGGAGCCTGGAAGAGGAGGAGGAAGTGACAAGAGGAGCCTGGAAGAGGAGGAGGAAGTGACAGGAGGAGCCTGGAAGAGGAGGAGATAGTGACAGGAGGAGCCTGGAAGAGGAGGAGGAAGTGACAGGAGGAGCCTGGAAGAGGAGGAAGTAGTGACAGGAGGAGCCTGGAAGAGGAGGAAGTAGTGACAGGAGGAGCCTGGAAGAGGAGGAAGTAGTGACAGGAGGAGCCTGGAAGAGGAGGAAGTAGTGACAGGAGGAGCCTGGAAGAGGAGGAAGTAGTGACAGGAGGAGCCTGGAAGAGGAGGAAGTAGTGACAGGAGGAGCCTGGAAGAGGAGGAGGTAGTGACAGGAGGAGCCTGGAAGAGGAGGAGGAGGAAGTGACAGGAGGAGCCTGGAAGAGGAGGAGGAGGAGGAAGTGACAGGAGGAGCCTGGAAGAGGAGGAGGAGGAAGTGACAGGAGGAGCCTGGAAGAGGAGGAAGTGACAGGAGGAGCCTGGAAAAGGAGGAGGTGGTGACAGGAGGAGGAAGTGACAGGAGGAGCCTGGAAGAGGAGGAGGAAGTGACAGGAAGAGCCTGGAAGAGGAGGAGGAAATGACAGAAGGAGCCTGGAAGAGGAGGAGGAGGTGGTGACAGGAGGAGCCTGGAAGAGGAGGAGGAAATGACAGAAGGAGCCTGGAAGAGGAGGAGGAAATGACAGAAGGAGCCTGGAAGAGGAGGAGGAAATGACAGAAGGAGCCTGGAAGAGGAGGAGGAAATGACAGAAGGAGCCTGGAAGAGGAGGAGGAAATGACAGAAGGAGCCTGGAAGAGGAGGAGGAAATGACAGAAGGAGCCTGGAAGAGGAGGAGGAAATGACAGAAGGAGCCTGGAAGAAAAGGAGGAAATGACAGAAGGAGCCTGGAAGAGGAGGAGGAAGTGACAGAAGGAGCCTGGAAGAGGAGGAGGAAGTGACAGGAGGAGCCTGGAAGAGGAGGAGGAGGTGGTGACAGGAGGAGCCTGGAAGAGGAGGAGGAAATGACAGAAGGAGCCTGGAAGAGGAGGAGGAAATGACAGAAGGAGCCTGGAAGAGGAGGAGGAAATGACAGAAGGAGCCTGGAAGAGGAGGAGGAAATGACAGAAGGAGCCTGGAAGAGGAGGAGGAAATGACAGAAGGAGCCTGGAAGAGGAGGAGGAAATGACAGAAGGAGCCTGGAAGAGGAGGAGGAAGTGACAGAAGGAGCCTGGAAGAGGAGGAGGAAATGACAGAAGGAGCCTGGAAGAGGAGGAGGAAATGACAGAAGGAGCCTGGAAGAGGAGGAGGAAGTGACAGGAGGAGCCTGGAAGAGGAGGAGGAAGTGACAGGAGGAGCCTGGAAGAGGAGGAGGAGGAGGAAGTGACAGGAGGAGCCTGGAAGAGGAGGAAGTGACAGGAGGAGCCTGGAAAAGGAGGAAGTGACAGGAGGAGCCTGGAAGAGGAGGAGGAAGTGACAGGAGGAGCCTGGAAGAGGAGGAGGAAGTGACAGGAGGAGCCTGGAAGAGGAGGAGGAAGTGACAGGAGGAGCCTGGAAGAGGAGGAGGAAGTGACAGGAGGAGCCTGGAAGAGGAGGAGGAAGTGACAGGAGGAGCCTGGAAGAGGAGGAGGAAGTGACAGGAGGAGCCTGGAAGAGGAGGAGGAAGTGACAGGAGGAGCCTGGAAGAGGAGGAGGAAGTGACAGGAGGAGCCTGGAAGAGGAGGAGGAAGTGACAGGAGGAGCCTGGAAGAGGAGGAGGAAGTGACAGGAGGAGCCTGGAAGAGGAGGAGGAAGTGACAGGAGGAGCCTGGAAGAGGAGGAGGAAGTGACAGGAGGAGCCTGGAAGAGGAGGAGGAAGTGACAGGAGGAGCCTGGAAGAGGAGGAAGTAGTGACAGGAGGAGCCTGGAAAAGGAGGAAGTAGTGACAGGAGGAGCCTGGAAGAGGAGGAGGAAGTGACAGGAGGAGCCTGGAAGAGGAGGAGGAGGAAGTGACAGGAGGAGCCTGGAAGAGGAGGAGGAGGAAGTGACAGGAGGAGCCTGGAAGAGGAGGAAGTGACAGGAGGAGCCTGGAAAAGGAGGAGGTGGTGACAGGAGGAGGAAGTGACAGGAGGAGCCTGGAAGAGGAGGAGGAAGTGACAGGAAGAGCCTGGAAGAGGAGGAGGAAGTGACAGGAGGAGCCTGGAAGAGGAGGAGGAAGTAGTGACAGGAGGAGCCTGGAAGAGGAAGTGACAGGAGGGGCCTGGAAGAGGAGGAGGAAGTGACAGAAGCCTGGAAGAGGAGGAGAAAGTGACAGGAGGAGCCTGAAAGAGGAGGAGGAAGTGACAGGAGGAGCCTGGAAGAGGAGTAAGTGACAGGAGGAGCCTGAAAGAGGAGGAAGTGACAGGAGGAGCCTGGAAGAGGAGGAGGAAGTGACAGGAGGAGCCTGGAAGAGGAGGAGGAGGAAGTGACAGCAGGAGCCTGGAAGAGAAGGAGGAGGAGGAAGTGACAGGAGGAGCCTGGAAGAGGAGGAGGAAGAAGTGACAGGAGGAGCCTGGAAGAGAAAGAAGTGACAGGAGGAGCCTGGTGAAGAGGAGGAAGTGACAGAAGGAGCCTGGAAGAGGAGGAGGAAGTGACAGGAGGAGCCTGGAAGAGGAGGAAGTGACAGGAGGAGCCTGGAGGAGGTGACAGGAGGAGCCTGGAAGAGGAGGAAGTGACAGGAGGAGCCTGGAAGAGGAGGAGGAAATGACAGGAGGAGCCTGGAAGAGGAGAAGGATGTGACAGGAGGAGCCTGGAGGAGGTGACAGGAGGAGCCTGGAGGAGGAAGAGGTCACAGAGGAGCCTGGAGGAGGAAGAGGTCACAGAGGAGTCTGGAGGAGGGGACAGAGGAGTCTGGAGGAGGGGACAGAGGAGTCTGGAGGAGGGGACAGAAGTGTCTGGAGGAGGAGGAGGGGACAGAGGAGTCTGGAGGAGGAGGAGGAGGGGGGGACAGAAGTGTCTGGAAGAGGGTACAGAAGTGTCTGGAGGAGGGGACAGAAGTGTCTGGAGGAGGGGACAGAGGAGTCTGGAGGAGGGGACAGAGGAGTCTGGAGGAGGAGGAGGGGACAGAAGCGTCTAGAGGAGGGGGGAGACATTTCTGATATATACAATGAATGTGTCCGTCTTGTCCAGAAGAGGAGGAGGAAGTGACAGGAGGAGCCTGGAAGAGGAGGAGGAGGTGACAGGAGGAGCCTGGAAGAGGAGGAGGTGACAGGAGGAGCCTGGAAGAGGAGGAGGAGGTGACAGGAGGAGCCTGGAAGAGGAGGAGGTGGTGACAGGAGGAGGAAGTGACAGGAGGAGCCTGGAAGAGGAGGAGGAAGTGACAGGAGGAGCCTGAAAGAGGAGGAAGTAGTGACAGGAGGAGCCTGGAAGGAGGAGGAAGTAGTGACAGGAGGAGCCTGGAAGAGGAAGTAGTGACAGGAGGAGCCTGGAAGAGGAAGTAGTGACAGGAGGAGCCTGGAAGAGGAAGTAGTGACAGGAGGAGCCTGGAAGAGGAAGTAGTGACAGGAGGAGCCTGGAAGAGGAGGAGGAAGTAGTGACAGGAGGAGCCTGGAAGAGGAAGTGACAGGAGGGGCCTGGAAGAGGAGGAGTAAGTGACAGGAGGAGCCTGAAAGAGGAGGACGTGACAGGAGGAGCCTGGAAGGAGGAGGAAGTAGTGACAGGAGGAGCATGGAAAAGGAAGTAGTGACAGGAGGAGCCTGGAAGAGGAAGTAGTGACAGGAGGAGCCTGGAAGAGGAAGTAGTGACAGGAGGAGCCTGGAAGAGGAGGAGGAAGTAGTGACAGGAGGAGCCTGGAAGAGGAGGAAGTGACAGGAGGTGCCTGGAAGAGGAGGAGGAGGAAGTGATAGCAGGAGCCTGGAAGAGAAGGAGGAGGAGGAAGTGACAGGAGGAGCCTGGAAGAGGAGTAGGAAGAAGTGACAGGAGGAGCCTGGAAGAGAAAGAAGTGACAGGAGGAGCCTGGAAGAGAAGGAGGAAGTGACAGGAAGAGCCTGGAAGAGAAGGAGGAAGTGACAGGAAGAGCCTGGAAGAGGAGGAAGTGACAGGAGGAGCCTGGAAGAGGAGGAAGTGACAGGAGGAGCCTGGAGGAGGAGGAGGTGACAGGAGGAGCCTGGAGGAGGAAGAGGTCACAGAGGAGCCTGGAGGAGGGGACAGAGGAGTCTGGAGGAGGGGACAGAAGTGTCTGGAGGAGGGGACAGAAGTGTCTGGAGGAGGGGACAGAAGTGTCTGGAGGAGGGGACAGAAATGTCTGGAGGAGGGGACAGAAGTGTCTGGAGGAGGAGGAGGGGACAGAAGTGTCTGGAGGAGGGGACAGAGGAGTCTGGAGGAGGGGACAGAGGAGTCTGGAGGAGGAGGAGGGGACAGACGTGTCTGGAGGAGGGGGAGACATATTTCTGATATATACAATGAATGTGTCCGTCTTGTCCAGACAATAACATGAAGGAAACAATGTGTTAGTGCGACAGGTCGCATAAGAGATTATTCAGCAGCGAATCTTATTGGTTAATAGTCTTAGATACAAGAGAACCAAGTGACCACTGATCCTGACCTATTAATAGGGGATATGACCCCAAGGCCCTCATTTACTATTGTAAACCCCACATTTTGGTGGATTGTGCGCTAGATTGTCTCATTGTGCCAAAAATGATAAAAACCTGACCAACTCTCCATTTTACTGAGAAAACGGGGCGTGGTCATAGGGAAAACGGGGCGTGGTCACAGAAAAGGGGGCATGTCCCTAACATTTTCACAAAAAAAACAAAAACATATCTCCTAAGGTTTCTACAGAAAATGTGGCGGATTTAAGCTGAGGAAAACCCGACAGATCAGAGGAGGTGTAAAAAACGTAGGGAAACCTTAGTAAATACTGTGCGAAAAAATTGTAAGGTACGGTGTCCATTTTAGGACATAGTCAGTCGTAACTCCGTCAGGCAAAACAGCGTCCCGCCTCCTCCCTCGGGCCAATCTCCGTCAGGCGTCAGCCGCAACTCCGTCCTCCCTCCTTTGTCATCCTAAAGTCTCTCATCCAAAACTCTGTCATCCCTCAGACGGAAAACCTTCCTGCCGCGTAGCAGAGCCGAGTCAGTGTCTGCTCTCTGCTATACGGGTTCTGCTGTACATGCTATTCAATGTCGGCTCTGCTTTACGGCAGGAAGTTGCGTCTGAGGGAGAATCGTCTGAGGCATGACAGCGTTTTGGACTTTCTGATGAGGGAGTTGTGGCTGAAGGGTGACGGCGATTGGTCGGAGGGAGGAGGAGGCGGGACGCTGTTTTGCCTGACGGAGGACGGAGTTACATCTGAAGACGTCCTAAAATGGACACTGTAATAAGGAGTTAAAACCCACAACAAAACCTACACAACACTCTTAGTAAGTCAGGACCCTTATCTTTCTATATTGGGATCGGAGTTCCCCTCGCACACTTCTCTGTCTGTTGATTTTAGGTCCCGTCTCCAGATTATATGGGTGTGAGGTCACATGACTGTTTGCAGACGATATATTTTTGGGTCAGTGTTGTGTCCTGTGTATGTTCCATCATCTGATAATAAAGACTCCTGATTAATTGGACATTCCTCTGTGTTTCTATAATCCGGGCCGGGGACGCTGACAGACGAGTACGGGGCGAGCGGTGCACAGGGAAAACCTTCCCGGGACAGTCCTCCATGTGTCTACACCGCCCCCCAGCACTAAATCAGAATACCATATTGTTTTCTATAAAAGATTTATTAGGTGCGCACAGATTCACACAGTGAGGCCGTCCTCCCTCTCAGCCGTCCCCAGGTCCCATTCTGTGAGTAGCTCCGAGGACACCTCAGTGTACAACAAGTCCCAGTCCCATCGCACGTCGTCCTGCAGAGGAGAAGCCAGTTACCCTGTGTCCATCACCCTCCTCCTCCACCAGGCACCCACCTCCAGCCTCCAGCCTCCCCCCCCCCTCCATCCCTCCCTCCCTCCCTCCACCAGCCTCCCCCCCCCTCCATCCCTCCCTCCCTCCCTCCACCAGCCTCCCCCCCCCCCATCCCTCCCTCCCTCCCTCCACCAGGCACCCACCTCCAGCCTCCCCATCCCCCCCTCCCTCCACCAGGCACCCACCTCCAGCCTTCCCCCCCCACCCTCCCTCCACCAGGCACCCACCTCCAGCCTCCCCCCCCTCCATCCCTCCCTCCCTCCCTCCACCAGGCACCCACCTCCAGCCTCCCCCCCCCTCCATCCCTCCCTCCCTCCACCAGGCACCCACCTCCAGTCTCCCCCCCCCCTCCATCCCTCCCTCCCTCCACCAGGCACCCACCTCCAGCCTCCCCATCCCCCCCTCCCTCCACCAGGCACCCACCTCCAGCCTTCCCCCCCCACCCTCCCTCCACCAGGCACCCACCTCCAGCCTTCCCCCCCCCCCCACCCACCCTCCCTCCACCAGGCACCCACCTCCAGCCTTCCCCCCCCCCCCCACCCACCCTCCACCAGGCACCCACCTCCAGCCTTCCCCCCCCCCCACCCACCCTCCCTCCACCAGGCACCCACCTCCAGCCTTCCCCCCCCCCCCCACCCACCCTCCACCAGGCACCCACCTCCAGCCTTCCCCCCCCCCCCACCCACCCTCCCTCCCTCCACCAGGCACCCACCTCCAGCCTTCCCCCCCCCCCCCCCCCCCCACCCTCCCTCGACCAGGCACCCACCTCCAGCCTTCCCCCCCCCCCCACCCACCCTCCCTCGACCAGGCACCCACCTCCAGCCTTCCCCCCCCCCCCCCCCCCCCCCACCCACCCACCCCCCCCCCTCCCTCCACCAGGCACCCACCTCCAGCCTCCCCCCCTCCCTCCACCAGGCACCCACCTCCAGCCTCCCCCCCCTCCACCAGGCACCCACCTCCAGCCTCCCCCCCCTCCACCAGGCACCCACCTCCAGCCTCCCCCCCCTCCACCAGGCACCCACCTCCAGCCTCCCCCCCCTCCACCAGGCACCCACCTCCAGCCTCCCCCCCTCCACCAGGCACCCACCTCCAGCCTCCCCCCCTCCACCAGGCACCCACCTCCAGCCTCCCCCCCTCCACCAGGCACCCACCTCCAGCCTCCCCCCCCTCCACCAGCCTCCTCCCCCCTCTTCTAGACCCTGCCCTGGGCACCCACCTCCAGCACCTCCGCCTCTGGAGACAGCACTTTGGTGAGCAGTTTAAGGTCGATGTCTCCATCCTAGGAAAGGAACAGAGTTACAGTCATGTCCATATATATTGTCCCCCCTGAAATGTTTCTATATAATGAAGTATTCCTCACAGGAAAGGATTGCAGTAACACAGGTTTATTCCCTTTGTGTATATATATATATAGATCTCCTCTGTGTATATATAGATCTCCTCTCCTCTGTATATGTATATGTATATATATATATATATATATATATATATTGCAGTAACACAGGTTTATTCCCTTTGTATGTATATATATATATATAGATCTCCTCTCCTCTGTATATATATATATATATATAGATCTCCTCTCCTCTGTATATATATATATAGATCTCCTCTCCATATATATATATATATATATATATATATATATATAGATCTCCTCTCCTCTGTATATATATATATATATATATATATATATATATATATAGATCTCCTCTCCTCTGTATATATATATATATATATAGATCTCCTCTCCTCTGTATATATATATATTGCAGTAACACAGGTTTATTCCCTTTGTGTAATATTATATATATATATATAGATCTCCTCTCCTCTGTATATATATATATATATATATATATATATATATATATATATATATATATATATATATATATATATAGATCTCCTCTGTATATATATATATTGCAGTAACACAGGTTTTGCTATACACATGTTTATTCCGTATGTGTGTGTGTATGTATATATATATATATATATATATATATATATATATATATATATATATATATATATATATCTATATCTATCTATCTATCTATCTATCTATCTATCTCTATCTCCTCTCCTCTGTATCTATATATCTCTGTATATATCTATCTATCTATCTATCTCTCCTCTGTATCTATATATCTCTGTATATATCTATCTATCTATCTCTCCTCTGTATCTATATATCTCTGTATATATCTATCTATCTATCTCTCCTCTGTATCTATATATCTCTGTATATATCTATCTCTCCTCTGTATCTATATATCTCTGTATATATCTATCTATCTATCTCTCCTCTCCTCTGTATCTATATATCTCTGTATATATCTATCTATCTATCTCTATCTCTCCTCTGTATCTATATATCTCTGTATATATCTATCTATCTATCTATCTATCTATCTATCTCTATCTCTCCTCTCCTCTCCTCTGTATCTATATATCTCTGTATATATCTATCTATCTCTATCTCTCCTCTGTATCTATCTATCTCCCTCTCCCTCTCCCTCTCCATGGGCCGGTGCCCTCATCTCTGTGCGGCTCATGCACTTATGGGTTGTTAATTTTAGGACATTGGTGCTGCGCTTTCACTTTTATTGGTCACGCACAACAGCATACCAGTTTCAATGATTACTTGTTCACACGCCCATAGCGTTTTTTCTCACAAATCACAGATTGGTATGTCATGGCGTTTACGCGATCATTGTCGCCCACCACACGTTTTGCTCATACAACCATGGCATCCATACTATATTCATAGGCGCACGGGTTATATGGGTCTTACATGTGCACCTTTTCACAATGACCACACGGGCAGGCATCTCACTGCTGGTACCTCCATTACTTGACGCATCACGTAGGGTACACTGCTCGTACATCCATAGTATGTCTACGGTTCACACGCATGGTACACAATAGTCATCTGGCCATACGCCATAGCATTCATACTTGGCAATCTCTTTCATTCCATTAATCTCTGTTAGTTGTATTCCCATACGCACAGCAGTTCATACTGTCCACACTCATGTCACTCATGCGTCTACATTTCTCATGTTCATTCTATATGGTGGCACATCAATGGTTGGCATGCATACTGTTCACATGCTCATGGCTTTCCATACTGTTCATACGTTCACGGCATTTACACTGTCCATGCGCTAACAGCATTTATACTGTTCATACACGCATGGTTTCTTACCCATTGGTTTGTACACTGTTGCACACGCTCACAATTTTACTTGGTTCACACACGCATCGCTGTATAGTGTTCACACGCTCACTGCATTCACACCGGGCATACGCTCTTGGTTTTCCGTACACACATCATAGCATTCACACTATTTCATATGCTCTTGACATTGAAATTGTCCACACGCTCAAAGCGTCCACACCGTACGCATTTGTCCAGACATTCATACCTCTACACTGTTCATGTGCCGTGGCATTTTTCACTGGGCAGTTGCGGTGGTTTTTACACGGGTCCATGCGCTCTGGCGGTTATTTCATGCATTATGCTCATGGCATTTCATTTCTGTTGGTACGCTCAGTACATCTACATGATTGTGGCATTCATGCTGGTCATAAGCCAGGGCAGCTATACTCGCACCAGTTACACTGCATACACTCATGACATTAATACTGCCCGTACGCTTGGTATTCATACAGATCGCATGCCCACAATATTCATACTGTGCACACACCCACAGGTTTGCTGTCATATGCACATGGCGTTTTGCACCTTTCATATGATCACAACATACATACTGGTCAATACCGTTGCATTCACTGCATGCTGGTCATAAGCTCAGTATCTATAGTGGCCATGCGCTCATCGCATGTACATATGTTCATGGCATCATCACTGTGTTTGTTAACCACACTGTTTTTCACACGCTATTAGCATTTTTTACTGTCATTTGCTCATGGCTTGCACACGGTTCATACACGCAGTTATACTGTCCACATGCAATGGTTTTTATTTTGATCATACGCTAATGGTATCTATACCGCTCATCCGCTCATGGCATTTACACGGCCACATGCTCTTGGCATTGACATTACGTTTTTTCCATTCGTACTGCACATACGCTCATCAGCATCCATACCGTTGCATTTGTCCTTAGCTCTTACGGTGGCATACGCTCACGGTTCTTTGCTGATCATGCACTCTCGTTGGTCAGACATCCATTGCTTTTCATGACACACATGCACTCTTGACGAGGGACTGGTTGTGCATGTGTGGTGCTTTGTTTCTGTGTTTCACATGCCTCGGGCTTTCGGGCTGTTCAGACGCTCATGGTGTCAGTGCCATGCGAAGGTGCATGGCATTGGGGAGCTGGTAGTGCTTGGTTTAGTGTATATACTCATAGTTTCATTGTACACTATGGGTGCTTCCATGCAGTGCATGCAGTAATAGTACACATACGCGCATACCATCACACGCTCTTAACTTCGCGGTGCCCACGCTGGGACTACGTTATAGTTCTCATGACTACCACGCCTTCTGAGCAATAACATCACGACACAAAGGTGGTTTAACCTGTCATGTCTGCCACGTCTGCAGGAGGAGGCACCATGCAGGTTATTGTTACCGACACGTTCTTCAGAGCAATAACATCATGACAAAGGTGGTTTACCTGTTATGCCTGCCACGTCTGCAGGGAGAGGCAGCACGCAGGTTATTCGTTACTGACACGTCTTCAGAGCAAGTACATTATGACACATAGGTGGTTGTTTTCCTGTTATGCCTACCACGTCTGTAGGGGGATGCGCCACGCAGGTAATTGTTACTGACACGTCTTCAGAGCAATAACGTTATGACACATAGGTGGTTTCTTTACCCGTTATGCCTGCCACGTCTGCAGGGGGAGGTACCACGCAGGTTATTGTTACTGACACGTCTTCAGAGCAATAACATTACGACACAAAGGGGGTTGTTTTCCCGTTATGTCTGCCACGTTTGCAGGGGGAGGCACCATGCAGGTTATTGTTACTGACACGTCTTCAGAGCAATAACATCACACCACACAGGTGGTGGTTTTTCCCGTTATGCCTGCCACGTCTGCAGGGGGAGGCACCATGCAGGTTATTGCTACTGACACGTCTTCAGAGCAATAACTTCACGACGCATAGATGGTTGTTTACTTGTTAGGCCTGCCACGTCTGCAGGGGGATGTACCACGCAGGTTTTTGTTACTGACACCTCGTCAGAGCAATAACATCATGCCACATAGGTGGTTGTTTACCAGGTATGCCTGCCACATCTGCAGGGGGGGTACCACGCGACAATTGTTACTGTTACGTTTTCAGAGCTATAACGTTACGACACATAGGTGGTTTCTTTACCCATTATGCCTGCCATGTCTGCAGGGGGAGGTACCACACAGGTTATTGTTACTGACACGTCTTCAGAGCAATAACATTACGCCACACGGGTGGTTGTTTTCCCGTTATGCCTGCCACGTCTGCAGGGGGAGGCTCCATGCAGGTTATCGTTACGGACACGTCTTCAGAGCAATAACATCACGACACATAGGTGGCTGCTTACCTGTTATGCCTGCCACCTCTGCAGGGGGAGTTGCCACGCAGGTTGTTACTGACACGTCTTCAGAGCAACATTTTGAATTAGGTTTGTTACCCTTCATGCTTGCCACGTCCGCAGGGTAAGGCTCACGCGGGTCTACACTACTGACACAGTCGCAATGCAATAGACCACGGGTGAGCAAAAGCAACTCGCCACACACATGGGGTCACAATGTGTGACAACACGTCTGCCAGGGGATACACCATACAGGTTGTCACCAACATGTTTCCAGCATTGTTACTGACACGTCTTCAGAGCAATAACGTTATGACACATAGGTGGTTTCTTTACCCGTTATGCCTGCCACGTCTGCATGGGGAGGTACCACGCAGGTTATTGTTACTGACACGTCTTCAGAGCAATAACATTACGACACACAGGTGGTTGTTTTCCCGTTATGTCTGCCATGTCTGCAGGGGGAGGCACCATGCAGGTTATTGTTACTGACACGTCTTCAGAGCAATAACTTCACGACGCATAGATGGTTGTTTACTTGTTAGGCCTGCCACGTCTGCAGGGGGATGTATCACGCAGGTTTTTGTTACTGACACATCTTCAGAGCAATAACATCATGCCACATAGGTGGTTGTTTACCAGGTATGCCTGCCACATCTGCAGGGGAGGTACCACGCGACAATTGTTACTGTCACGTTTTCAGAGCTATAACGTTACGACACATAGGTGGTTTCTTTACCCATTATGCCTGCCACGTCTGCAGGGGGAGGTACCACACAGGTTATTGTTACTGACACGTCTTCAGAGCAACATTCCGAATTAGGTTTGTTACCCTTCATGCCTGCCACGTCCGCAGGGTAAGGCTCACGCGGGTCTACACTACTGACACAGTCGCAAGGCAATAGACCACGGGTGAGCAATAGCAACTCGCCACACACATGGGGTCACCATGTGTGACAACACGTCTGCCAGGGGATACACCATACAGGTTGTCACCAACATGTTTCCAGCAGAGTCCATTCACACGGTCCACGGCCCTATTAGCGCCTGCTTCACCGGCATTATCATTGCACAATTGTCCAGCGTGTGGGCACGATTGCTCAGGCTCAGAGCGATAGTGTCTGCAGGTACATTTGGGTAGGCAAATTACAGACAGGATAGCTAGTGGGTCACTCGCAGTGGGACACCATTCATGAGGCAGTGGTGTTAGGAATGGGGCATTGGGTTAGCTTAGTTTTCAGGTAAGGTGCTCAGATATTGTTTGATTTACAGGAAATTAGGCTGTTTCAACGCCAAGGGTTATCGGGGGGTGGTGGTTGTGCCTATATGCTAACAGTTATATATTTGGCCACTTATTAGCAGGAACATGATAGGATTCATCAGGCCTGATAGGTCACAGTGTTTCACTCCTGCACTGATATTAGGCAGCATGCTACAGCGGACATCGGCTGGGGGTTTGGCCTGACCTTGCTCAAGTGCCAACTCTGGTTTCGGTCAGGGGTGGGCATGACTACAACGCTCTTCAGTTTCCAGGCATCGATTCCTCGGCCAGTCAGTTTGCTTCACCAATTCCATCTCAATATCAGAGCTTTATCTTGGTCAGTGCTAGGGTAGGGGCTTTAGTCCTTGATTACATTTAATTCCCTACTAGATCTAGTTTTTGCCCTCTTAAGGTATGGCCTCCGTCGCGGTCATTGGGCACATCTCAGACCGATAGGTTAAGTCATAATGTGTACATAACAAGTAAGTATATATCATGGTTATCACGAGTACGAATGTGTAAGCCCCGATCACAAACATGTTTATTCCCTTTGTGTATATATAGATCTCCTCTCTAATATTATATATATATTTTGCAGTAACACAGGTTTTGCTATACACATGTTTATTCCAGATTAGAGATTAGAGATTAGAGAGATAGAGATCTCCTCTCCTCTCCTCTGTATATATATATATATATATATTGCAGCAACACATGTTTTGCTATACACATGTTTATTCCCTTTGTCTGTATTGGAACTAAACCAAAAAAAGGAGGAAAAAAAGCAAATTGGACATAATGTCCCTTATTTACTATTCTAAACCCGACCTCTTTTGTCGGGTTTTTTTTGTCGCATCTTTGTCTGCGCCATGTCGCAGACATCATGCGCCAGTCTGCGACACGATGCAACATTTTTTCCCCGACGGACCCGATGTGGATTCTCCCAAACCCGAAAAAGGGGCGTAACCCGACATTTCTGAGCTTTCCCGCGTATTTATAAAGGTTTCCAACCCGAATTTGTTGTATTGTTGTGGATTTTTTCCCGACAGCTCAGAGGAGTTGGAAACCAAAACCTACAAAACCCACGAGCGACAAACAAGATGCGACATAATAATAAATACCAGGGAAAAAAGCGGTCGGGTAAGAAAGCAACATAGACTTACAACCCGATTTTCTAAGTAAATGAGGGCCAATGTCACCAAACTCCAAAAATGGTCCGGACACAATTATTGGCCCCTTTCAAAATTGTAGATAAATAAGATTGTTTCAAGCATGTGATGTTCCTTTATACTCACCTGGGGCAAGTAACATGTGTGGGCAATATAAAAATCCCACCTGAAAGCAGATAAAAAGGAGAGAAGTTCACTTAGTCTTTGCATTGTGTGTCTGTGTGTGTCACACTAAGCATGGACAACAGAAAGAGGAGAAGAGAACAGAAAGAGGAGGAGAGAACTGTCTGAGGACTTGAGAACCAAAACTGTGGAAAAATATCAACAATCTCCAGGTTACAAGTCCATCTCCAGAGATCTAGATTTGTCTTTGTCCACAGTGCGGAACGTTATCGAGAAGTTTACACCCCATGGCACTGTAGATAATCTCCCTGGGTGTGGACGTAAGAGAAAAATTATGAAAGGTGTCACTGCAGGATAGTCCGGATGGTGGATAAGCAGCCCCAAACAAGTTCCAAATATATTCAAGCTGTCCTGCAGGCTCAGGGAGCATCAGTGTCAGCGCGAACTATCCGTCCACATTTAAATGAAATGAAACGCTATGGAGGAGAGCCAGGAGGACCCCACACTATGGAGGAGAGCCAGGAGGACCCCACACTATGGAGGAGAGCCAGGAGGACCCCACACTATGGAGGAGAGCCAGGAGGACCCCACACTATGGAGGAGAGCCAGGAGGACCCCACACTATGGAGGAGAGCCAGGAGGACCCCACACTATGGAGGAGAGCCAGGAGGACCCCACACTATGGAGGAGAGCCAGGAGGACCCCACACTATGGAGGAGAGCCAGGAGGACCCCACACTATGGAGGAGAGCCAGGAGGACCCCACACTATGGAGGAGAGCCAGGAGGACCCCACACTATGGAGGAGAGCCAGGAGGACCCCACACTATGGGGGAGAGCCAGGAGGACCCCACACTATGGAGGAGAGCCAGGAGGACCCCACACTATGGAGGAGAGCCAGGAGGACCCCACACTATGGAGGAGAGCCAGGAGGACCCCACACTATGGAGGAGACCCAGGAGGACCCCACACTATGGAGGAGACCCCAGAGGACCCTGCTGCTGACACAGAGACATAAAAAAGCAAGACTACATTTTACCAAAATGAACTTGAGAAACCAGAATCCTTCTGGGAAAACGTCTTGTGGACAGATGAGACAAGATAGATCTTTTTGGTAAAGCAAATCATTCTACTGTTTACCGAAAACAGAATGAGGCCTACAAAAAAAAGAACACCGTACCTACAGTGACATATGGGGGAGGTCAGTGATGTTTTGGGTTGTTTTGCTGCCTCTGGCACTGGGGGACTTGAAGGTGTACAAAACATAATGAAATCTGAGGATTACCAATGGATTTTGGGTCGCACTGTACAGCCCAGTGTCAGAAAGCTGGGTTTGTGTCCGAGATCTTGGGTCTTCCAGCAGGACAATGACCCCAAACATACATCAAAAAGCCCCAGAAATGGATGACAACAAAGCGCTGGAGAGTTCTGAAGTGTCAGCAATGAGTCCAGAGGACATTGGGACGGAGTTGCAGGACAGTCAGGCAGTTAGCTGGGTTACAGTTAGAAAGAGGGGTAGGGGAAAAAGTGTCAGGGAGGCTAGTCCTGAACTGGCACACCCCAACAAGTTTGCCCGCTTGGCAGATGAGGGGGATGCAATTACAGAGCTAGCAGAACTGCAGCAGGATATCGCCTCTGACCGCCAGGGGGGTGTCTGCTCCAGTAAGGAGGGAGGGAGGAGTACAGGGCAGGCCAGACAGGTACTAGTGGTGGGGGACTCAATTATTAGGGGGACAGACAGGGCAATCTGTCACAAAGACCGGGATCGTCGAACGGTGTGTTGTCTGCCTGGCGCACGAGTTCGGCACATCGCGGATCGGGTTGACAGGTTGCTGGGCGGGGCTGGAGAGGACCCAGCAGTCATGGTATATATTGGCACCAATGACAAAGTAAGAGGTAGGTGGAGTGTCCTTAAAAATGATTTCAGGGACTTAGGCCGCAAGCTTAAGGCAAGGACCTCCAAGGTAGTATTTTCTGAAATACTACCAGTACCACGAGCCACACCAGAGAGGCAGCGGGAGATCAGGGACCTGTACCACGAGCCGCACCAGAGAGGCAGCGGGAGATCAGGGAGGTAAACAAGTGGCTCAGAAGATGGTGTAGGAAGGAAGGGTTTGGGTTCATGGAGAACTGGGCTGACTTCGCTGTCGGTTACCGGCTCTACTGTAGGGACGGGCTGCACCTCAATGGGGATGGGGCGCTGTGCTTGGGGAGAAGATGGCTAGAAGGGTGGAGGAGTGTTTAAACTAGGGACTTGGGGGGAGGCAACCTACAGCAAAGAGGGGGAAGATGGTGTAGATAGAGAGGTGGGAATTATAAATGTACCTGGGGGTGGAGCGGAGGGAGGGGTTAGAATAGTTAATAGGAATAGGCTTCATAGGAAAATAAAACTTACACCCTTGAATCCCATTAACCCCAATAACATAAAGGATGGAAATGTAAAGTGAATGTTCACAAATGCCAGAAGCCTAGCAAATAAAATGGGGGAGCTTGAGGCCTTGATACTGGAGGAACATATTGATATAGTTGGGGTCACTGAGACATGGCTGGTGATATAGTTGGGGTCACTGAGACATGGCTGGTGATATAGTTGAGGTCACTGAGACATGGCTGGTGATATAGTTGGGGTCAGTGAGACATGGCTGGTGATATAGTTGGGGGTCACTGAGACATGGCTGGTGATATAGTTGGGGTCACTGAGACATGGCTGGTGATATAGTTGGGGTCACTGAGACATGGCTGGTGATATAGTTGGGGTCACTGAGACATGGCTGGTGATATAGTTGGGGTCACTGAGACATGGCTGGTGATATAGTTGGGGTCACTGAGACATGGCTGGTGATATAGTTGGGGTCACTGAGACATGGCTGGTGATATAGTTGGGGTCACTGAGACATGGCTGGTGATATAGTTCGGGTCACTGAGACATGGCTGGTGATATAGTTCGGGTCACTGAGACATGGCTGGACTCCTCACATGACTGGGCTGTTAATCTGCAGGGGTTTACATTGTTTCGCAAGGATAGAATGAACAGAAAAGGTGGTGGAGTCTGTCTGTATGTAAGAAGTGGTATGAAAGTCAGTGTGAACGATGCCATAGTGTGTGATGATTCTGAGGAGGTGGAATCACTGTGGGTAGAATTACAAAAGGAGGCAAATACTGAAAAAATAATATTTGGGGTAATCGACAGACCCCCTAATATCACTGAAGAGATAGAAGGTCGGCTGTATAAACAAATAGAGAGGGCCGCCCGGGCAGGTACAGTGGTAATAATGGGAGATTTTAACTATCCAGATATAGATTGGGGTCCGGGGTTGGCTAAAACTACAAAGGGGCGACAATTCCTAAATTTATTGCAGGATAATTTTCTGGGCCAGTTTGTGGAGGACCCAACAAGAAGTGATGCCTTGTGGGATCTGATCATTTCCAACAACGCAGAGCTGGTTGGTAATGTAACTGTGCGGGAAAACCTTGGGAATAGCGACCACAATATAGTTACTTTTCACTTAAAATGTAGAAAACAAAGACAGACGGGGAAAGCAAAGACATATAACTTTAAAAAGGCAAACTTCCCTGGGCTGAGGGCTGCACTACAGGACATAGACTGGGGGAGGGGTTCTCAAATACTGATACAGAAGGTAAATGGGACATCTTTATATCAACTCTAAATAACTATACAGCTAAATATATACCAAAGGGGAACAAATATAAACCATTAAAACTAAATCCTACATGGCTGACAAATGAGGTTAAAAGAGCAATAAACAACAAAAAAATAGCCTTCAAAAAATACAAATCTGATGGGTCGGATATAACATTTAAACAGTAAAAAGAGCTTAATAAAATCTGTAAAAATGTAATAAAAACAGCAAAAATTCAAAATGAGAGACAGGTGGCCAAAGAAAGCAAAACTAATCCTAAATATTTTTTTTAGATATATAAATGCAAAAAAAACCAAGGACAGAGCATGTAGGACCCCTTAATAATGATAATGGGGAGGTTGTCACGGGAGATCAAGAGAAGGCGGAGCTACTGAATGGGTTCTTTAGTTCTGTATACACTATGGAAAAAGGAGCTGACATTGGCCAGGTCAGTGCTGGTAGCACATCATGTACAGGTCAGTGCTGGTAACACATCGTGTACAGGTCAGTGCTGGTAACACATCATGTACAGGTCAGTGCTGGTAACACATCATGTACAGGTCAGTGCTGGTAACACATCATGTACAGGTCAGTGCTGGTAACACATCAAGTACAGGTCAGTGCTGGTAACATCATGTAATGTACTGAACTGGCTTAATGTAGAGATGGTACAAGGTAAGTTAAGTAATATAAATGTAAGCAAATCTCCAGGGCCGGATGGACTACACCCAAGAGTTCTTAGAGAGGTAAGTTCAGTAATATCTGTACCCCTGTTCATGATATTTAGAGATTCTCTGGTGTCTGGTATTGTGCCAAGGGACTGGCGCAAGGCTAATGTGGTGCCAATCTTCAAAAAGGGCTCTAGGTCTTCCCCAGGAAACTATAGACCGGTAAGTTTAACGTGCATTGTGGGTAAATTGTTTGAAGGACTTATAAGGGATTACATACAGGAATACATAGGGGATAATAGTATTATAAGTGATAACCAGCATGGGTTTACTAAGGATAGAAGTTGTCACCAATCTAATCTGCTTTTATGAAGAGGTGAGTAGAAGCCTTGACAGAGGAATGGCTGTGTATATAGAGGGGGGGGGGCTGTGTATATAGAGGGGGGCTGTGTATATAGAGGGGGGGGCTGTGTATATAGAGGGGGGGCGGTGTATATAGAGGAATGGCTGTGTATATAGAGGGGGGCTGTGTATATAGAGGGGGGCTGTGGATATAGAGGGGGGCTGTGGATATAGAGGGGGGCTGTGGATATAGAGGGGGGGCTGTGTATATAGTGTTTCTGGATTTCCCTAAAGCATTTGATACTGTCCCTCATAGACGTCTGACAGGTAAGTTAAGGTCTTTGGGCTTGGAAATTTTAGTTTGTAACTGGATTGAACACTGGCTCATGGATCGTACCCAGAGAGTGGTGGTCAATGATTCGTACTCTGATTGGTCCCCGGTAATTAGTGGTGACCCCAAGGTTCTGTACTGGGCCCACTGCTGTTTAATTTATTTATCAATGATATAGAGGATGGTAATAACAGCTCTGTATATAGAGGGGGGGGCTGTGTATATAGAGGGGGGGGCTGTGTATATAGAGGGGGCTGTGTATATATAGAGGATGGTAATAAACAGCTCTGTTTCTATCTTTGCAGATGACACCAAGCTTTGTAGCACGGTACAGTCTATAGAGGATGTGTATATAGAGGGGGGGCTGTGTATATAGAGGGGGGGGTACAGTCTATAGAGGATGTGCATAAGTTACAAGATGACTTGGATAGACTAAGTGTCTGGGCCTCCACTTGGCAAATGAGGTTCAATGTGGATAAATGCAAAGTTCTGCATCTGGGCACTAATAACCTGCATGCATCGTATGTCTTAGGGGGGCTGTGTATATAGAGGGGGGCTGTGTATATAGAGGGGGGCTGTGTATACTAATAACCTGCAGCGTCGTATGTCTTAGGGGGGATTAAACTGGCAGAGTCACTGGTAGAGAAGGATCTGGGGGACTTGTAGATCACAGACTACAGAATAGCACAATGTCAGGCTGCTGCTTCCAAAGCCGGCAGGATATTGTCATGTATAAAAAGAGGCCTGGACTCCAGGGACAGGGACATAATACTCCCCCTTTATAAAGCATTGGTACAGTCTATAGTGTATAATACTCCCCCTTTATAAAGCATTGGTACAGTCTATAGTGTATAATACCCCCCCTTTATAAAGCATTGGTACAGTCTATAGTGTATAATACCCCCCCTTTATAAAGCATTGGTACACAGTCTATAGTGTATAATACTCCCCCTTTATAAAGCATTGGTACAGTCTATAGTGTATAATACTCCCCCTTTATAAAGCATTGGTACAGTCTATAGTGTATAATACTCCCCCTTTATAAAGCATTGGTACAGTCTATAGTGTATAATACTCCCCCTTTATAAAGCATTGGTACAGTCTATAGTGTATAATACTCCCCCTTTATAAAGCATTGGTACAGTCTATAGTGTATAATACTCCCCCTTTATAAAGCATTGGTACAGTCTATAGTGTATAATACTCCCCCATTATAAAGCATTGGTACAGTCTATAGTGTATAATACTCCCCCTTTATAAAGCATTGGTACAGTCTATAGTGTATAATACCCCCCCTTTATAAAGCATTGGTACAGTCTATAGTGTATAATACTCCCCCTTTATAAAGCATTGGTACAGTCTATAGTGTATAATACTCCCCCTTTATAAAGCATTGGTACAGTCTATAGTGTATAATACTCCCCCTTTATAAAGCATTGGTACAGTCTATAGTGTATAATACTCCCCCTTTATAAAGCATTGGTACAGTCTATAGTGTATAATACTCCCCCTTTATAAAGCATTGGTACAGTCTATAGTGTATAATACTCCCCCTTTATAAAGCATTGGTACAGTCTATAGTGTATAATACTCCCCCATTATAAAGCATTGGTACAGTCTATAGTGTATAATACTCCCCCTTTATAAAGCATTGGTACAGTCTATAGTGTATAATACCCCCCCTTTATAAAGCATTGGTACAGTCTATAGTGTATAATACTCCCCCTTTATAAAGCATTGGTACAGTCTATAGTGTATAATACTCCCCCTTTATAAAGCATTGGTACAGTCTATAGTGTATAATACTCCCCCTTTATAAAGCATTGGTACAGTCTATAGTTTATAATACTCCCCCTTTATAAAGCATTGGTACAGTCTATAGTGTATAATACTCCCCCTTTATAAAGCATTGGTACAGTCTATAGTGTATAATACTCCCCCTTTATAAAGCATTGGTACGGCCTCACCTGGAATATGCTGTTCAGTTTTGGGCACAGTCCATAAAAGGGACACTGCGGAATTGGAAAGGGTGCAGAGACGCGCGACTAAACTAATATGGGGCCTGGAACATCTTAGCTATGAGGAGCGATTAAAGGAGTTACAATTGTTTAGTCTTGAGAAGAGACGTTTAAGGGGGGATATGATAAACGTATAGAAGTATATAAATGGCCCATACAAAAAATATGGAGAAAAACTGTTCCAGGTTAAACCCCCCCAAAGGACGAGGGGGCACTCCCTCCGTCTGGAGAAGAAAAGGTTTAGTCTAAAGGGGCGACACGCCTTCTTTACCATGAGGACTGTGAATTTATGGAACGGTCTACCTCAGGAACTGGTCACAGCAGGAACAATTAACAGCTTTAAAACAGGATTAGATACATTCCTGGAACAAAATAACATTAATGCTTATGAAGAAATATAAAATCCCATCCCTTCCCCAATATCGCGCCGCACCCCTACCCCTTAATTCCCTGGTTGAACTTGATGGACATATGTCTTTTTTCGACCGTACTAACTATGTAACTATGTAAGATCTAAATCCCATTGATCACCTGTGGAGAGATCTTATAATTACTGTTGGGAAAAGGCGCCTTCCAATAAGAGACCGGGAGCAGTTTGTAAAGTAAGAGTGGTCCAACATTCCGACTGAGAGGTGTAAGAAGCTTATTGATGGTTATAGGAAGAGTGGTCCAACATTCCGACTGAGAGGTGTAAGAAGCTTATTGATGGTTATAGGAAGAGTGGTCCAACATTCCGACTGAGAGATGTAAGAAGCTTATTGATGCTTATAGGAAGAGTGGTCCAACATTCCGACTGAGAGATGTAAGAAGCTTATTGATGCTTATAGGAAGACACTGATTTCACTTATTTTTCCAAAGGGTGCGCAAGCAAATATTAAGCTAAAGGGGCCAATAATTGTGTCCAGACCATTTTTGGAGTTTGGTGACATTATGTCCAATTTGCTTGTTTTTCTCCCTTTTTTGGTTTAGTTCCAATACACACAAAGGGGATAAACATGTGTATAGCAAAACCTGTGTTACTGCAATCCTTTCCTGTGACTGCCCGACCTTCAGAAGGGCCCATCCAGTGCATCAGCAGTGTCAGGATGTGTATATTGGGGGGGGGGGGGGGGACTCACCAGGGTCTGGAAGGCTGCGTGCCTCATGAGGTCATTGTCCAGGTCTCTGTACGTCATGACTCTGTTCACCTGTACACTGCAATACAAAGTGAAAGCATGTGGGGTCAGAGCCAGGTGAGGGAGAGGCAGGTGCACCACTACAGACACTTACCTGGGTGGTGAAGCCACCTGAAGGGCCAAATCCTCTTCCTGCACATCCTCCAGATCTGGGATCACTGGTATATCTGAGGAGACAGGAGCACCCCGCAGTTATCTGTCAGCCAGATATAGCGTAACACCCCCTCCGCCACCAACCCCACCCCCTCTGCCAGCAACCCCACCCCTGCCCCCTCCGCCAGCAACCCCAACCCCCCACCCAATCCGTTACCACCTCCATCACTCACCTCCACCTTCATCAGAGTCATCCAGGCTCCGCTGCCTCAGGCGACTGCTGCAAACACAAAAACAACATACAATAATATACTGGACACACAACACGGGAGGGGGGGTAACATGCTACATTGGGGGGGACACACTCCAATACATGTATGAGGATGAGCTGCACTCACTCTTCCACATCTTCTGTGCCGCGTTTCCCTGATCTGCAGAACAGAAGGATAAACATGATCACTAAATCCACATGTGACCGCGGACAGGCTACACCCGGCAGAGCGGGCCGCGGACAGGCTACACCCGGCAGAGCGGGCCGCGGACAGGCTACACCCGGCAGAGCGGGCCGCGGACAGGCTACACCCGGCAGAGCGGGCCGCGGACAGGCTACACCCGGCAGAGCGGGCCGCGGACAGGCTACACCCGGCAGAGCGGGCCGCGGACAGGCTACACCCGGCAGAGCGGGCCGCGGACAGGCTACACCCGGCAGAGCGGGCCGCGGACAGGCTACACCCGGCAGAGCGGGCCGCGGACAGGCTACACCCGGCAGAGCAGATACTCACTTTGACATCCCGGATGATTCATCCGCCCATCCCCCCTGTCTCAGCGGCTTCGGGGGACCCTGAAATAAAAGGTTTAAAGGGGTACTCTGGTGGAAAAAACTTGATTTGTAAATTACATCTATTAAAAAAAAATTATTAGCTTCTGAATACTACAGGGGAAATGCTTCTCTTTTAGGAACAAGGAGCTCTCTGCTGACATCATGACCACAGTGCTCTCTGCTGACATCTCTGTCCATTTTAAGAACTGTCCAGAGTAGGAGAAAATCCCCATAGCAAACATATGCTGTTCTGGACAGTTCCGAAAATGGACAGAGATGTCAGCAGAGAGCACTGTGGTCATGATGTCAGCAGAGAGCTCTGTGTTCCAAAAAGAGAAGCATTTCCCCTGTAGTATTCAGCAGCTAATAAAAAAAATTTTCTAGAAATAATTTACAAGAGAGCCGTGTGTTCCAAAAAGAAAACCAATAAGTACTGGAAGGATTAAGATTTTTTATAGAAGTCATTTACAAATCGGTTTAACTTTCTGGCACCAGTTGATAAAAAAAAAATTACGTTTTCCACGGGAGTACCACTTTAAGGATGAGAAGATGTTTATGACAGATCATCAGTGGACAGACTCTACAACCCCTAGTGGTCAGTAAGGGGCCTGGGGACCCTAACATCCCACATATTACGGCGCCCCCCCATGGGGCCCAAACCTGTATGACATTGTCAGTATTACAATATATAGAATATAGGAGAGGCGGGATATAGAATATATCAGCGGGACACAAAATACAACTTAATAAATTATAAAATTACATAGATAGCATAGAATACATAATAAAATACAATTAACATACAGTGGTCCCTCAACATACGATGGTAATTCGTTCCAAACGGCCCATCGTTTGTCGAATCCATCGTATGTTGAGGGATTCGTGCAATGTAAAAAGTGCATTTTATACTCACCTGTCCCCGCCGCTCCGGACCGCGTCCTCACCGCTCCAGATGCGGTCCCAGGGGCTCCCGATGCTCTAGCGTCTTCTTCGGGATCCTCCGGCTTTTTCCACATCTTCTCCGGTGTCCGGGCCTCGCTTTCTGGAGACATTATTACGTTGCGGCGCCGGGACGGCGTGTGCAGCGACGTAATAATGACGCTGGAAAGCGAGGCCCGAACCCCGGAGAAGATTCAGAAAACGCCGGAGGATCGCGAAGTGGACCCGGAGCAGCCGGAATAGGTAAGCGAACCTGCCAGGGATGCTTAAAATGCTATCCGACAGAAGCTCAAGCATTTTGCGCTGTCGGATAGCAGTTAATGCGATGGCCCCGACATATAAAAGCATCGGATGTCGATTTGATCATATGTCGGGGCCATCGCATGTTGGGAGGTTACTGTAAAAGCCCCACGACTGTGGATATTCCAGCCTGTAAGAATAAAATAGTGGCGCACGTGTCCTTTGAATAGAAACGAATATGTAAAGTGCAGAATTGTACTGATCAATGCGCTGTTTGTAGAATGAGTGGTATCCGTTGGTAACAATGTAACAATGATTGCATGTTAACAATGATTGCATGTTAACAATGATTGCATGTTAACAATGATTGCATGTTAACAATGATTGCATGTTAACAATGATTGCATGGTAACAATGATTGCATGGTAACAATGTAACAATGATTGCATGGTAACAATGTAACAATGATTGCATGGTAACAATGTAACAATGATTGCATGGTAACAATGTAACAATGATTGCATGGTAACAATGTAACAATGTAACAATGATTGCATGGTAACAATGTAACAATGATTGCATGGTAACAATGTAACAATGATTGCATGGTAACAATGTAACAATGATTGCATGGTAACAATGTAACAATGATTGCATGGTAACAATGTAACAATGATTGCATGGTAACAATGTAACAATGATTGCATGGTAACAATGATTGCATGGTAACAATGATTGCATGGTAACAATGATTGCATGGTAACAATGATTGCATGGTAACAATGATTGCATGGTAACAATGATTGCATGGTAACAATGATTGCATGGTAACAATGATTGCATGGTAACAATGATTGCATGGTAACAATGATTGCATGGTAACAATGATTGCATGGTAACAATGATTGCATGGTAACAATGATTGCATGGTAACAATGATTGCATGGTAACAATGATTGCATGGTAACAATGATTGCATGGTAACAATGATTGCATGGTAACAATGATTGCATGGTAACAATGATTGCATGGTAACAATGATTGCATGGTAACAATGATTGCATGGTAACAATGATTGCATGGTAACAATGTAACAATGATTGCATGGTAACAATGTAACAATGATTGCATGGTAACAATGTAACAATGATTGCATGGTAACAATGTAACAATGATTGCATGGTAACAATGTAACAATGATTACATGGTAACAATGTCTGGTATACTAGCAGTGTTTGAGCAGACAGTAACAATGCTAAGTATACAGTACTGAAGAGCTGAAGGATAGATCATCGGCCGTCTCCTATGGATAGCGGTGCGCTTCAACGCTTTAAAACTGCTGAAGAAAAGTCCTATGAAGGACTTGAAACGCATCCAGCTCCGCTACTAACGCCACATATACCCAGCCTCTATATTGGAATACAGCTATTGCGCTTATATGGCATCCGCTAAGCCCCAGGTACTTATGCGCATTGCCACAGCCACGAGGACGCCACATACCCTCTGACAGCATCGGGGATTACCTGTACAGACTCAAAAAAAAAAAAAAAAAATGGATCTTTCATTATTGCTGTAACTTCTGAGACGCCATCGTTGAAGCGCACTACCACCGCTATCCATAGGAGACGGCCGATGATCTATCCTTCAGCTCTTCAGTACTGTATACTTAGCATTGTTACTGTCTCCTCAAACACTGCTAGTATACCAGACATTGTTACCATGCAATCATTGTTACATTGTTACCATGCAATCATTGTTACCATGCAATCATTGTTACATTGTTACCATGCAATCATTGTTACATTGTTACCATGCAATCATTGTTACCATGCAATCATTGTTACCATGCAATCATTGTTACCATGCAATCATTGTTACCATGCAATCATTGTTACCATGCAATCATTGTTGCCATGCAATCATTGTTGCCATGCAATCATTGTTACCATGCAATCATTGTTACCATGCAATCATTGTTACCATGCAATCATTGTTGCCATGCAATCATTGTTGCATTGTTACCATGCAATCATTGTTACCATGCAATCATTGTTACCATGCAATCATTGTTACCATGCAATCATTGTTACATTGTTACCATGCAATCATTGTTACCATGCAATCATTGTTACATTGTTACCATGCAATCATTGTTACATTGTTACCATGCAATCATTGTTACATTGTTACCATGCAATCATTGTTACCATGCAATCATTGTTACATTGTTACCATGCAATCATTGTTACATTGTTACCATGCAATCATTGTTACCATGCAATCATTGTTACATTGTTACCATGCAATCATTGTTACATTGTTACCATGCAATCATTGTTACCATGCAATCATTGTTACATTGTTACCATGCAATCATTGTTACATTGTTACCATGCAATCATTGTTACATTGTTACCATGCAATCATTGTTACATTGTTGCCAACGGATACCACTCATTCTACAAACAGCGCATTGATCAGTACAATTCTGCACTTTACATATTCGTTTCTATTCAAAGGACACGTGCGCCACTATTTTATTCTTACAGACGTGGGGCTTTTATATTCATTGTATTTTATTATATATTTATATTATAGGCGCTATATAAATAAATAATTATAATGTATTCTATGCGATCTACGTCATGTTATAATTTATTAGAATGTATTTTGTGTCCCAGCTGACCCACAAGGGCACATTACATATTATAAACAATTCATTTCCTTTTAATCATTGTCAGTATTACGTCTAATAATCCTCACACCCAGTGTATTGACCCCTGACCCTTGTGAGGTCACTCACCTCTCTGGACGAGGAGACCCGGGAAAGGTCGTCCTCCTGCGGAATGTCCTGAGCCCGGGCCCGGCGACCCATCCGCACCGCCTGCAGAGAGGTCAGAGGTCATATTGGCAGACACTAAAAGGAAGCGGGATAAGGCAAACAGTGGGCGGTTGGGCAGTCGGGTGTAGCCGGTGGTCGGGCAGTCGGGTGTAGCCGGTGGTCGGGCAGTCGGGTGTAGCCGGTGGTCGGGCAGTCGGGTGTAGCCGGTGGTCGGGTGTAGCCGGTGGTCGGGTGTAGCCGGTGGTCGGGTGTAGCCGGGCGTAGCCGGTGGCCGGGCAGTCGGGCGTAGCCGGTGGCCGGGCAGTCGGGCGTAGCCGGTGGCCGGGCAGTCGGGCGTAGCCGGTGGCCGGGCAGTCGGGCGTAGCCGGTGGCCGGGCAGTCGGGCGTAGCCGGTGGCCGGGCAGTCGGGCGTAGCCGGTGGCCGGGCAGTCGGGCGTAGCCGGTGGCCGGGCAGTCGGGCGTAGCCGGTGGCCGGGCAGTCGGGCGTAGCCGGTGGCCGGGCAGTCGGGCGTAGCCGGTGGCCGGGCAGTCGGGCGTAGCCGGTGGCCGGGCAGTCGGGCGTAGCCGGTGGCCGGGCAGTCGGGCGTAGCCGGTGGCCGGGCAGTCGGGCGTAGCCGGTGGCCGGGCAGTCGGGCGTAGCCGGTGGCCGGGCAGTCGGGCGTAGCCGGTGGCCGGGCAGTCGGGCGTAGCCGGTGGCCGGGCAGTCGGGCGTAGCCGGTGGCCGGGCAGTCGGGCGTAGCCGGTGGCCGGGCAGTCGGGCGTAGCCGGTGGCCGGGCAGTCGGGCGTAGCCGGTGGCCGGGCAGTCGGGCGTAGCCGGTGGCCGGGCAGTCGGGCGTAGCCGGTGGCCGGGCAGTCGGGCGTAGCCGGTGGCCGGGCAGTCGGGCGTAGCCGGTGGCCGGGCAGTCGGGCGTAGCCGGTGGCCGGGCAGTCGGGCGTAGCCGGTGGCCGGGCAGTCGGGCGTAGCCGGTGGCCGGGCAGTCGGGCGTAGCCGGTGGCCGGGCAGTCGGGCGTAGCCGGTGGCCGGGCAGTCGGGCGTAGCCGGTGGCCGGGCAGTCGGGCGTAGCCGGTGGCCGGGCAGTCGGGCGTAGCCGGTGGCCGGGCAGTCGGGCGTAGCCGGTGGCCGGGCAGTCGGGCGTAGCCGGTGGCCGGGCAGTCGGGCGTAGCCGGTGGCCGGGCAGTCGGGCGTAGCCGGTGGCCGGGCAGTCGGGCGTAGCCGGTGGTCGGGTGTAGCCAGCCGGTGGTCGGGTGTAGCCGGTGGTCGGGTGTAGCCGGTGGTCGGGTGTAGCCGGTGGTCGGGTGTAGCCGGTGGTCGGGCAGTCGGGTGTAGCCGGTGGTCGGGTGTAGCCGGTGGCCGGGCAGTCGGGTGTAGCCGGTGGTCGGGCAGTCGGGTGTAGCCGGTGGTCGGGCAGTCGGGTGTAGCCGGTGGTCGGGCAGTCGGGTGTAGCCGGTGGTCGGGCAGTCGGGTGTAGCCGGTGGTCGGGCAGTCGGGCAGTCGGGTGTAGCCGGTGGTCGGGTGTAGCCGGTGGTCGGGCAGTCGGGTGTAGCCGGTGGTCGGGCAGTCGGGTGTAGCCGGTGGTCGGGCAGTCGGGCAGTCGGGTGTAGCCGGTGGTCGGGTGTAGCCGGTGGTCGGGCAGTCGGGTGTAGCCGGTGGTCGGGCAGTCGGGTGTAGCCGGTGGTCGGGCAGTCGGGTGTAGCCGGTGGTCGGGTGTAGCCGGTGGTCGGGTGTAGCCGGTGGTCGGGCAGTCGGGTGTAGCCGGTGGTCGGGCAGTCGGGTGTAGCCGGTGGTCGGCCAGTTTGGTGTAGCCGGTGGTCGGCCAGTTTGGTGTAGCCGGTGGTCGGGTGTAGCCGCTGGTCGGGCAGTCGGGTGTAGCCGGTGGTCGGGCAGTCGGGTGTAGCCGGTGGCCGGGCAGTCGGGCGTAGCCGGTGGCCGGGCAGTCGGGCGTAGCCGGTGGCCGGGCAGTCGGGCGTAGCCGGTGGCCGGGCAGTCGGGCGTAGCCGGTGGTCGGGCAGTCGGGTGTAGCCGGTGGTCGGCCAGTTTGGTGTAGCCGGTGGTCGGGTGTAGCCGCTGGTCGGGCAGTCGGGTGTAGCCGGTGGTCGGGCAGTCGGGTGTAGCCGGTGGTCGGGCAGTCGGGTGTAGCCGGTGGCCGGGCAGTCGGGTGTAGCCGGTGGTCGGGCAGTCGGGTGTAGCCGGTGGTCGGGCAGTCGGGTGTAGCCGGTGGTCGGGCAGTCGGGTGTAGCCGGTCGGGCTCGGGTGTTCGGGTCGTTACCGCCGGTCTCCGGGTCTCCCCCAGCTCCAGAACGTCCTCCATCTCTCAGGTAGCAGCTTTGCTGGTAACCATAACAACCGCCGGATGCCAGCGGAAACTACAGGTACAGGACAAGCCCACTTCCGGTATCCAAGTACGCTATGTATTCGGGCGCGGATCACGTGACTTGTATTCAGCAAATAACCGCTGCGCTCTGAAACTAGTCTGCGCATGCTCCACCGCAGCTCCATGAGCGAGGCTTTCCTTCTAGCTATAGGCGGGAGCATCAGTGCACTCCTCTGGGCCTATAGAACGAGACCGGTGTGAGGTGGATTTTTGCGCCCCCGTAGATCCATGCGTCCGCTCCTCCCCCAGCTCTCCGAACAGAGAACTGGGGGAGGGCAGAGTAAGGGGAGGGAGGAGGTTCACGCCCCCTCCCTCAGGACATAGAGCATTGCTCCTAATGAGCTCTATGTGTAAAGGGGGACATTTAGCCCGTGCAGTATGTCTCCCTTTAGCCCGTGCAGTATGTCCCCCTTTAGCCCGTACAGTATGTCCCCCTTTAGCCTGTACAGTATGTCCCCCTTTAGCCCGTACAGTATGTCCCCCTTTAGCCCGTGCAGTATGTCCCCCTTTAGCCCGTACAGTATGTCCCCCTTTAGCCCGTACAGTATGTCCCCTTTAGCCCGTGCAGTATGTCTCCCTTTAGCCCGTGCAGTATGTCCCCCTTTAGCCCGTACAGTATGTCCCCCTTTAGCCCGTGCAGTATGTCCCCCTTTAGCCCGTGCAGTATGTCCCCCTTTAGCCCGTGCAGTATGTCCCCCTTTAGCCCGTGCAGTATGTCCCCTTTAGCCCGTGCAGTATGTCCCCCTTTAGCCCGTACAGTATGTCTCCCTTTAGCCCGTGCAGTATGTCCCCCTTTAGCCCGTACAGTATGTCCCCCTTTAGCCCGTACAGTATGTCCCCCTTTAGCCCGTGCAGTATGTCCCCCTTTAGCCCGTACAGTATGTCCCCCTTTAGCCCGTACAGTATGTCCCCCTTTAGCCCGTGCAGTATGTCCCCCTTTAGCCCGTGCAGTATGTCTCCCTTTAGCCCGTACAGTATGTCCCCCTTTAGCCCGTACAGTATGTCCCCTTTAGCCCGTGCAGTATGTCCCCCTTTAGCCCGTGCAGTATGTCCCCCTTTAGCCCGTACAGTATGTCCCCCTTTAGCCCGTGCAGTATGTCCCCTTTAGCCCGTGCAGTATGTCCCCCTTTAGCCCGTACAGTATGTCCCCCTTTAGCCCGTACAGTATGTCCCCTTTAGCCCGTACAGTATGTCCCCCTTTAGCCCGTGCAGTATGTCCCCCTTTAGCCCGTACAGTATGTCCCCTTTAGCCCGTGCAGTATGTCCCCCTTTAGCCCGTACAGTATGTCCCCTTTAGCCCGTGCAGTATGTCCCCCTTTAGCCCGTGCAGTATGTCCCCCTTTAGCCCGTACAGTATGTCCCCCTTTAGCTCGTGCAGTATGTCCCCCTTTAGCTCGTGCAGTATGTCCCCCTTTAGCTCGTGCAGTATGTCCCCCTTTAGCTCGTGCAGTATGTCCCCCTTTAGCCCGTGCAGTATGTCCCCCTTTAGCCCGTGCAGTATGTCCCCCTTTAGCCCGTGCAGTATGTCCCCCTTTAGCCCGTGCAGTATGTCCCCCTTTAGCCCGTGCAGTATGTCCCCCTTTAGCCCGTGCAGTATGTCTCCCTTTAGCCCGTGCAGTATGTCCCCCTTTAGCCCGTGCAGTATGTCCCCCTTTAGCCCGTGCAGTATGTCTCCCTTTAGCCCGTGCAGTATGTCCCCCTTTAGCCCGTGCAGTATGTCCCCCTTTAGCCCGTGCAGTATGTCCCCCTTTAGCCCGTACAGTATGTCCCCTTTAGCCCGTGCAGTATGTCCCCTTTAGCCCGTGCAGTATGTCCCCTTTAGCCCGTGCAGTATGTCTCCCTTTAGCCCGTACAGTATGTCTCCCTTTAGCCCGTGCAGTATGTCCCCCTTTAGCCCGTGCAGTATGTCCCCCTTTAGCCCGTGCAGTATGTCCCCTTTAGCCCGTGCAGTATGTCTCCCTTTAGCCCGTGCAGTATGTCCCCCTTTAGCCCGTGCAGTATGTCTCCCTTTAGCCCGTACAGTATGTCCCCCTTTAGCCCGTGCAGTATGTCTCCCTTTAGCCCGTGCAGTATGTCCCCCTTTAGCCCGTGCAGTATGTCCCCCTTTAGCCCGTGCAGTATGTCCCCCTTTAGCCCGTGCAGTATGTCCCCCTTTAGCCCGTACAGTATGTCCCCTTTAGCCCGTGCAGTATGTCCCCTTTAGCCCGTGCAGTATGTCCCCTTTAGCCCGTGCAGTATGTCTCCCTTTAGCCCGTGCAGTATGTCTCCCTTTAGCCCGTACAGTATGTCTCCCTTTAGCCCGTGCAGTATGTCCCCCTTTAGCCCGTGCAGTATGTCCCCCTTTAGCCCGTGCAGTATGTCCCCTTTAGCCCGTGCAGTATGTCTCCCTTTAGCCCGTGCAGTATGTCCCCCTTTAGCCCGTGCAGTATGTCTCCCTTTAGCCCGTACAGTATGTCCCCCTTTAGCCCGTGCAGTATGTCTCCCTTTAGCCCGTGCAGTATGTCCCCCTTTAGCCCGTGCAGTATGTCCCCCTTTAGCCCGTGCAGTATGTCCCCCTTTAGCCCGTACAGTATGTCCCCCTTTAGCCCGTACAGTATGTCTCCCTTTAGCCCGTACAGTATGTCCCCCTTTAGCCCGTACAGTATGTCCCCCTTTAGCCCATACAGTATGTCCCCCTTTAGCCCGTACAGTATGTCCCCCTTTAGCCCGTACAGTATGTCCCCCTTTAGCCCGTACAGTATGTCCCCCTTTAGCCCGTACAGTATGTCCCCCTTTAGCCCGTACAGTATGTCCCCCTTTAGCCCGTACAGTATGTCCCCCTTTACACATAGAGCTCATTGGGAGCGCTGCTCTACGTCCTCAGGGAGGGGAGATGAGGGAGGGGACCTGCCGTGGAGATCTATGTCCTCAGGGAGGGGGCGTGGCCGTAGAGATCTGCGTCCAGCCGAGATGAGGGAGGGGGCGTGAACCTCCTCCCTCCCCTTACTCTGCCCTCCCCCAGTTCTAGCTTCGGAAATGTTGGGAGAGCTGGGGGAGGAGCGGACGTATGGATCTACGGGGGCGCAAAAAACCACCTCACACCGGACCCCCCCAAAACATGGAGAACAGGAGCCGCCCCCCCCCCCCCCCCTCAAAAACATGGAGAACAGGAGCCGCCCCCCCCAAAACATGGAGAACAGGAGCCAGCCCCCCCAAAAAAAACATGGAGAACAGGAGCCGGCCCCCCCCCAAACATGGAGAACAGGAGCCGAACCCCAAAACATGGAGAACAGGAGCCGGCCCCCCCAAAAAACATGGAGAACAAGAGCCGTCCCCCCAAAAAACATGGAGAACAGGAGCCGGACCCCCCCCCCCCCCAAAAAAAAAAAACATGGAGAACAGGAGCCGGACCCCCCCCCCAAAACATTGAGAACAGGAGCCGGACCCCAAAACATGGAGAACAGGAGCCGGACCCCCCCCCCCCAAAAAAAAACCATAGAGAACAGGAGTCGGACCCCCCCAAAGCATTGATGACAGGAGCCGGAAACCCCCCCCCCCCCAAAGCATGGAGAACAGGAACTGGAACCCCACCCCAAAGCATGGAGAACAGGAGCCGGACACCCCACCCCAAAGCATGGAGAACAGGAGCCGGACCCCCCCAAGTGCATGGAGAACAAAGGCCGGACCCCCCAAAGCATGGAGAACAGGAGCCGGACCCCCCCCCCCAAAAAAAAAAAACAGGGAGAACAGGAGCTGGACCCTCCCAAAGCATGGAGAACAGAAGCCAGACCCCCCCAAAAAAACATGGAGAACAGGCGCCGGACCCCCCCCAAAACATTGAGAACATGCGCCGGACCCCCCCCCCCAAAACATGGAGAACAGGAGCCGCCCCCCCCCCCCCAAAGCATGGAGAACAGGAGCCGGACCCCCCCAAAGCATGGAGAACAGGAGCCGGACCCCCCAAAACATGGAGAACAGGAGCCGGACCCTCCAAAACATGGAGAACAGGAGCCGGACCCCCCCCCCCCCCAAAAAAAAACCATGGAGAACAGGAGCTGGACCCCCCAAAGCATGGAGAACAGAAGCCGGACCCCCCCCCCAAAAAAAAAAAACATGGAGAACAGGAGCCGGACCCCCCCAAGAGCATGGAGAACAAAAAGCCGGACCCCCCAAAGCATGGAGAACAGGAGCCGGACCGCCCCCCCCAAAGCGTGGAGAACAGAAGCCGGACCCCCCCCCCCCCCCAAAACATGGAGAACAGGAGCCGGACCCCCCTCAAAACATGGAGAACAGGAGCCGGACCCCCCCCTCAAAACATGGAGAACAGGAGCCGGACCCCCCCCCCCAAAACATGGAGAACAGGAGTCGGACCCCCCTCAAAACATGGAGAACAGGAGCCGGACCCCCCCTCAAAACATGGAGAACAGGAGCCGGACCCCCCCCCAAAACATGGAGAACAGGAGCCGGACCCCCCTCAAAACATGGAGAACAGGAGCCGGACCCCTCCCCCCCATGGAGAACAGGAGCCGGCCCCCCCCCCAAAAAAAAAAAAACAGAGAACAGGAGTCGGACCCCCTCAAAGCATTGATGACAGGAGCCGAAAACCCCCCAAAGCAAGGAGAACAGGATCTGGAACCCCCCCCCCCCCCACCCCAAAGCATGGAGAACAGGAGCCGGACACCCCCCCCCCCCAAAAAAAAAACCATGGAGAACAGGAGCCAGATCCCCCAAAGCATGGAGAATAGAAGCCGGACCCCCCCCCCCCCAAAACATGAAGAGGAACCGGACCCCCAAAACATGGAGTACGGGAGCTGGACCCCCCCCCAAAAAAAACACGGAGCACAGGACACCCCCCCCCCCCCCAAGGCATGGAGAACAGGAGCTGGACCCCCCCAAAGCATGGAGAACAGGAGCCGCCCCCCCCCCCCCCAAAGCATGGAGAATAGAAGCTGGACCCCCCCCCCAAAAAAAAAAACATGGACAGGAGCCGGACCCCCCCCCCCAAAACATGAACAGGAGCCGGACCCCCAAAACATGGAGTACCGGAGCCGGACACCCCCCCAAAACACGGAGAGCAGGGGCCGGACACCCCCCCCCAAAAAAAAACATGGAGAACAGGAGCCAGACCCCCCCCAAGAGCATGGAGAACAGAAGCCGGACCCCCCAAAGCATGGAGAACAGGAGCCGGACCGCCCGCCCGCCCCCCCCCCCCCCCCCAAAGCGTGGAGAACAGAAGCCGGACCCCCCCCCCCCAAAAAAAACCACGGAGAACAGGGGCCGGACACCCCCCCCCCCCAAAAAAAAACATGGAGAACAGAAGCCGGACCCCCCCCCCCCCAAAGCATGGAGAACAGGAGCCGGACCCCCCCCCCCCCAAAGCATGGAGAACAGGAGCCGGACCCCCCCCCCCCCCAAAGCATGGAGAACAGGAGCCGAACCCCCCCCCCCCCCAAAACATGGAGAACAGGAGCTGGACCCCCGCCCAAAAAAAACATGGAGAACAGGAGCCGGACCCCCCCAAAGCATGGAGAACAGGAGCCGGACCCCCCCCAAAGCATGGAGAACAGGAGCCGGACCCCCCCCCCCCAAAGCATGGAGAACAGAAGCCGGACCCCCCCCCCCCCCCCAAAGCATGGAGAACAGGAGCCGGACCCCAAAGCATGGAGAACAGTAGCCGGACCCCCCCCCCAAAGCATGGAGAACAGAAGCAGAACCCCCCCCCCCAAAGCATGGAGAACAGGAGCCGGACACCCCCCCCCCCCAAAGCATGGAGAACAGGAGCCGGACCCCCCCCCCCCCAAAACACGGAGATTAGGAGCCGGACCCCCCCCCAAAGCATGGAGAACAGGAGCCGGACACCCCCCCCCCAAAACATGGAGAACAGGAGCCGGACCCCCCCAAGAGCATGGAGAACAGAAGCCGGACCCCCCCTAAGCATGGAGAATAGGAGCTGGACCCCCCCCCCCCCCCCCAAAAAAAAAAATGGAGAACAGGAGCCGGACCCCCCCCAAAAACATGGAGAACAGGAGCCGGACCCCCCCCAAAGCATGGAGAACAGGAGCCGGACCCCCCTCAAAACATGGAGAACAGGAACCGGACCCCCCTCAAAACATGGAGAACAGGAGCCGGACCCCCCCAAAGCATGGAGAACAGGAGCCGGACCCCCCCAAAACATGGAGAACAGGAGCCGGACCCCCCAAAACATGGAGAACAGGAGCATGGAGTGCAGAATGACCTGACACCCAAACAGGAAAAGCAAAGACCTGACCTCCAATATGGGGCACTGTTCCGGTGACGTATCCTAGAGCCCTTCTTATCAATTCATGGAAGAATATTGGTCCCGAGATAAAAGAGAAGTGCTTCTGTGGGCGCTCACCTCCGTCACAGGTATGTGGAAGTTTCCGAGAACTTGGTAAAATAAAACCGCTTGGACACGGATGTATTTTGGAAAATAAAAAGAAGGTTTATTCCTTCAGCATCCAATACAGCAACGCGTTTTGAGGGGCAGGGACCCCCTCTTCATCAGAGATAGCCTAATGAAGAGGGGGTCCCTGCCCCTCGAAACGCGTTGCTGTATTGGATGCTGAAGGAATAAACCTTCTTTTTATTTTCCAAAATACATCCGTGTCCAAGCGGTTTTATTTTACCAAGTTCTCGGAAACTTCCACATACCTGTGACGGAGGTGAGCGCCCACAGAAGCACTTCTCTTTTTTCTCTGGACCACGGGACCGATATTCTTCCATTCCAGTGACCGTCCTCCGCCGGTGAGAACGGGTCTAGTGCCGGCTGCACTCCTCCAATCTGTGTCCCCCAGAATAGTGGGAAACAAGCGTCTACTGGTGTTGCGCCCACGGTACAACACAGAAAGGTGAGCAAACCTAACATAACAACTGAAAACACGAATCTGGAAACGGCTGCTCCCCCCCTTCCTTGGAGCCGACATCCATTTTTTATTTAATTTAATTATTTTCTTTTACACTCAGATTATCTATATATATATTATTTTTTTACTACGCTTAGATGCGCATTGTGTCTCCTCTGTCTTTTTCTATATATTTCTGTTGTCTTATCAATTCATGATATGGGGTGAGGTCAGGGCTCTGGTCATGTGGAGGGTGATATGGGGTGAGGTCAGGACTCTGGTCATGTGGAGGGTGATATGGGGTGAGGTCAGGACTCTGGTCACGTGGAGGGTGATATGGGGTGAGGTCAGGACTCTGGTCATGTGGAGGGTGATATGGGGTGAGGTCAGGACTCTGGTCATGTGGAGGGTGATATGGGGTGAGGTCAGGACTCTGGTCATGTGGAGGGTGATATGGGGTGAGGTCAGGACTCTGGTCATGTGGAGGGTGATATGGGGTGAGGTCAGGACTCTGGTCATGTGGAGGGTGATATGGGGTGAGGTCAGGACTCTGGTCATGTGGAGGGTGATATGGGGTGAGGTCAGGACTCTGGTCATGTGGAGGGTGATATGGGGTGAGGTCAGGACTCTGGTCACGTGGAGGGTGATATGGGGTGAGGTCAGGACTCTGGTCATGTGGAGGGTGATATGGGGTGAGGTCAGGACTCTGGTCATGTGGAGGGTGATATGGGGTGAGGTCAGGACTCTGGTCATGTGGAGGGTGATATGGGGTGAGGTCAGGACTCTGGTCATGTGGAGGGTGATATGGGGTGAGGTCAGGACTCTGGTCATGTGGAGGGTGATATGGGGTGAGGTCAGGACTCTGGTCATGTGGAGGGTGATATGGGGTGAGGTCAGGACTCTGGTCATGTGGAGGGTGATATGGGGTGAGGTCAGGACTCTGGTCATGTGGAGGGTGATATGGGGTGAGGTCAGGACTCTGGTCATGTGGAGGGTGATATGGGGTGAGGTCAGGACTCTGGTCACGTGGAGGGTGATATGGGGTGAGGTCAGGACTCTGGTCACGTGGAGGGTGATATGGGGTGAGGTCAGGACTCTGGTCATGTGGAGGGTGATATGGGGTGAGGTCAGGACTCTGGTCACGTGGAGGGTGATATGGGGTGAGGTCAGGACTCTGGTCACGTGGAGGGTGATATGGGGTGAGGTCAGGACTCTGGTCACGTGGAGGGTGATATGGGGTGAGGTCAGGACTCTGGTCACGTGGAGGGTGATATGGGGTGAGGTCAGGACTCTGGTCATGTGGAGGGTGATATGGGGTGAGGTCAGGACTCTGGTCATGTGGAGGGTGATATGGGGTGAGGTCAGGACTCTGGTCATGTGGAGGGTGATATGGGGTGAGGTCAGGACTCTGGTCATGTGGAGGGTGATATGGGGTGAGGTCAGGACTCTGGTCATGTGGAGGGTGATATGGGGTGAGGTCAGGACTCTGGTCATGTGGAGGGTGATATGGGGTGAGGTCAGGACTCTGGTCACGTGGAGGGTGATATGGGGTGAGGTCAGGACTCTGGTCATGTGGAGGGTGATATGGGGTGAGGTCAGGACTCTGGTCACGTGGAGGGTGATATGGGGTGAGGTCAGGACTCTGGTCATGTGGAGGGTGATATGGGGTGAGGTCAGGACTCTGGTCATGTGGAGGGTGATATGGGGTGAGGTCAGGACTGGGACCCGGCTCTCAGTGAGGAGCGTGTGCATTAGACAGCACACTATTCATTTCTATGGGAGTACAGCTCTCGAGCGCTCTCATAGACAACCTCCTCAGCCCCAGCAGTACATGGCGCCAACATCTGGGCCCAGGTTGGCATTTCATTGCCCGCCACGACCTGTCCTCAGCCGGGTTCTTGGCTACATGTTCAGTGAGATGGGCCGGGAATCTACCTGCCGTGTGCTGGGGCCCCAGTAAATGTCACGTCTGGACCCAATAAGTCTGCAATTATTCTCTGGTGTTTTATCATATAGGACGCGCAATGGCCCAGTTATCAAACTATGTGAGAGACAATGGAGGGATTTCCCCACAGCGACAAATCAGAGCTCAGCTTTCACTTTACCAGAGACTTTACCTTTACCATTAGCCGAGCTGTGATTGGTCACTGTGGGGAAATCACTCCACTTTGTCTCTCACAGTTTGATAAATCTGGACCAATGTGTGATCCCCCCCGCCGTGCAAGGTGTGATCCCCCCCCCCCGCCGTGCAAGGTGTGATCCCCCCCGCCGTGCAAGGTGTGATCCCCCCCCCGCCGTGCAAGGTGTGATCCCCCCCCCCGCCGTGCAAGGTGTGATCCCCCCCCGCCGTGCAAGGTGTGATCCCCCCCCCGCCGTGCAAGGTGTGATCCCCCCCCGCCGTGCAAGGTGTGATCCCCCCCGCCGTGCAAGGTGTGATCCCCCCCCCGCCGTGCAAGGTGTGATCCCCCCCCCCGCCGTGCAAGGTGTGATCCCCCCCCCGCCGTGCAAGGTGTGATCCCCCCCCCGCCGTGCAAGGTGTGATCCCCCCCCCCGCCGTGCAAGGTGTGATCCCCCCCGCCGTGCAAGGTGTGATCCCCCCGCCGTGCAAGGTGTGATCCCCCGCCGTGCAAGGTGTGATCCCCCCCCCCGCCGTGCAAGGTGTGATCCCCCCCCCCCCCCGCCGTGCAAGGTGTGATCCCCCCACCGTGCAAGGTGTGATCCCCCCCCCCCGCCGTGCAAGGTGTGATCCCCCCCGCCGTGCAAGGTGTGATACTCCGCCGTACAAGGTGTGATCCCCCCCCGCCGTGCAAGGTGTAATCCCCCCGCCGTGCAAGGTGTGATACTCCCAGGGCTGTGGAGTCGGTAGATAAATGTTCCGACTGCGGAGTTGTTCTGTGCTTCCGACTCTTCTGTATTAATATGTGAATGTATTTTATACATTCCTTGAAGGAAAGAAAGGCAACATACCACAGGACTACTGGCTGGGAAGCCAACAGTCTACTGTATTGAACAGTTTGTGTGCTGATCTGCTGCTGAAGATAGGGCAGTGGGAGAATCCAGGAGGGGGCATTTATTATAAAACATCATTTCCCTAGTAGAATCCCATTGTCAAGTTTAAAGGGGTACTCCGCCCCTAGACATCTTATCCCCTATCCAAAGGATAGGGGATAAGATGTCAGACCCCCGGGATCGCCAATGCAGCACCGCGTTATCATTACTGCACAGAGCGAGTTCGCTCTGTGCGTAATGACAGGCGATACAGGGGCCGGAGCAACGATACATCACGGCTCCGCCCCTCGTGATGTCTAGGGGCGGAGTACCCCTTTAAGCTAACAATCGAGTTTACAAGTTTTTATAGCCTTAGCTGAATGGCAGCAGTTTTTCCAATGGTTTACAGCTTCAGTCTTGAACTATTGACCCTCCGTTCCCTTCACTAGAAGTGTCTCTAGTCCTGCAAAAAACATATTTCCTTAACCCCTTATCAGTGAGAGGCGAGGTTACCCATGGGTTCCCTGTAACAGCAGGACACAACACTATGGAAAGTATAAGTATTGCCGCTCCTAATTGTGCGTTGTGCCATATAGTGAAGCACATGAAAAGCTTCTTCACAGTCACTTAACGTGTTTGTTTTGCGGTTACATGAGGCCCTGCATGCATTGGTCTTTATACTTACAGTGGAGAAGTAAATATTATAACTTTTTGTGAATTGGGAAATTTAAACTTATTTTTTTTATTTTTTTATTATTCCAATCTAAATTTAGTAGTAATCTGAGTCGGTGCATTGTTTGCCGACTCCGACTGCAGGTACCCAAAATTTCATCCAACTCTGACTCCACAGCCCTGGATACTCCACCGTACAAGGTGTGATCCCCCGTCATATAATGTGTGATACTCCACCGTACAAGGTGTGATCCCCCGCCGTACAATGTGTGATACTCCGCCGTACAAGGTGTGATCCCCGCCGTACAATGTGTGATCCCCCGCCGTACAATGTGTGATACTCCGCCGTACAAGGTGTGATCCCCGCCGTACAATGTGTGATACTCCACCGTACAAGGTGTGATCCCCCGCCGTATAATGTGTGATACTCCACCGTACAAGGTGTGATCCCCCGCCGTATAATGTGTGATCCCCCGTCATATAATGTGTGATACTCCGCCGTACAAGGTGTGATCCCCCGCCGTACAATGTGTGATCCCCCGCCGTACAATGTGTGATACTCCACCGTACAAGGTGTGATCCCCCGCCGTATAATGTGTGATACTCCACCGTACAAGGTGTGATCCCCCGCCGTACAATGTGTGATCCCCCGCCGTACAATGTGTGATACTCCACCGTACAATGTGTGATCCCCCGCCGTATAATGTGTGATCCCCCGTCATATAATGTGTGATACTCCACCGTACAAGGTGTGATCCCCCGCCGTACAATGTGTGATCCCCCGCCGTACAATGTGTGATCCCCCGCCGTACAAGGTGTGATCCCCCGCCGTATAATGTGTGATACTCCACCGTACAAGGTGTGATCCCCCGCCGTATAATGTGTGATGCTCCACCGTACAAGGTGTGATCCCCCGCCGTATAATGTGTGATGCTCCACCGTACAAGGTGTGATCCCCGGCCGTATAATGTGTGATACTCCACAGTACAAGGCGTGATCCCCGGCCGTACAAGGCGCGATCCCCGGCCGTACAAGGCGCGATCCCCGGCCGTACAAGGTGTGATCCCCGGCCGTACAAGGTGTGATCCCCGGCCGTACAAGGTGTGATCCCCGGCCGTACAAGGTGTGATCCCCCGCCGTGCAAGGTGTGATCCCCGGCCGTACAAGGTGTGATCCCCGGCCGTACAAGGTGTGATCCCCCGCCGTGCAAGGTGTGATCCCCGGCCGTACAAGGTGTGATCCCCGGCCGTACAAGGCGCGATCCCCGGCCGTACAAGGTGTGATCCCCCGCCGTGCAAGGTGTGATCCCCGGCCGTACAAGGTGTGATCCCACGCCGTATAATGTGTGATACTCCACCGTACAATGTGTGATCCCCGCCGTACAATGTGTGATACTCCGCCGTACAAGGTGTGATCCCCCGCCGTACAAGGTGTGATCCCCCGCCGTATAATGTGTGATACTCCACCGTACAATGTGTGATCCCCGCCGTACAATGTGTGATACTCCGCCGTACAAGGTGTGATCCCCCGCCGTACAAGGTGTGATCCCCCGCCGTACAATGTGTGATACTCCGCCGTACAAGGCGTGATCCCCCGCCGTACAATATCCAAAAAGAAACACGCAAAACAGAGCACACCCATAGATATCAAAAGAGTACTTTTATTAATACATGAATCAAAGAGACAGACAAGATTGTTTTAAAAACATTTAAAACAGGCCTAAAAGCAGCCAAAGCACAAAAACGGGGTGAGCTCCCTCAACAAAGGGATCCCCACCCAGGGCACATGCCTAATACAGTACATCAATATCGTCCCTATGTCATACAAATAAACTACCGCATGACACTAAATTCATCACAACAGCCCATATACAACCTGTATTCTCATGTAGCAAGTAGTGGTGAAGTGACACAGGACGGTTAATGGAGGTGTTACCAGGCAAGTGCCCCCCTAAAGACCCCACGCGTTCCGTTGCCCGTCGGCAACTTCCTCAGGGGTGTTGTGCTTCTATTTCCCTACATCTGTCTTATATATATTCCATAATCAATTTAATTACAAAGGTCTGTTTGACCAGAAGGAGATACCTGTGAGTCTCTGTGGTTTCATGTCCGAATTCTACTTCCGGGTCTCCTACCCGGGCGCTGTCGCTCGCTTGAACTTCCGGGTCGTGCCCATAGCTCCCCCGCCGTACAAGGCGTGATCCCCCCGCCGTGCAAGGCGTGATCCCCCCGCCGTGCAAGGCGTGATACTCGGCCGTACAAGGCGTGATCCCCCCGCCGTACAAGGTGTGATCCCCCGACGTGCAAGGTGTGATACTCCGCCGTGCAAGGTGTGATCCCCGGCCGTGCAAGGTGTGATCCCCGGCCGTGCAAGGTGTGATCCCCGGCCGTGCAAGGTGTGATCCCCCGCCGTACAAGGCGTGATCCCCCGCCGTACAAGGCGTGATCCCCCCGCCGTACAAGGCGTGATACTCGGCCGTACAAGGCGTGATACTCCGCCGTACAAGGTGTGATCCCCCGCCGTGCAAGGTGTGATACTCCGCCGTGCAAGGTGTGATCCCCGGCCGTACAAGGTGTGATCCCCGGCCGTGCAAGGTGTGATCCCCCGCCGTACAAGGTGTGATACTCCGCCGTACAAGGTGTGATCCCCGGCCGTACAAGGTGTGATCCCCGGCCGTACAAGGTGTGATCCCCGGCCGTACAAGGTGTGATCCCCCGCCGTACAAGGTGTGATCCCCCGCCGTACAAGGTGTGATCCCCGGCCGTGCAAGGTGTGATCCCCGGCCGTGCAAGGTGTGATCCCCCGCCGTGCAAGGTGTGATCCCCGGCCGTACAAGGTGTGATCCCCCGCCGTACAAGGTGTGATCCCAATGTAAATACGTCCTTTTTCCCTTTTTATACTGATGCTTGATGCAATAAAGTAGAGTTTTTCCCCTCATATCTTTTTGCCTGTCATTTTTCCTATGAAGATACACTCTCCTGGTGCCAGAGAAGGTGACACAAACCAAGGTGGAACTAAGGAACTATATACCAGGGGGTATATAGGGGTATATAGTGAGGAGTGGCAGATCCTTTCACCCGCCGTACAAGGTGTGATCCCCCACCATACAATGCTTTAGATACAGAGGATTCATGGGATGGTGCAGAATGGCACTAGTGACACGGCTGACGTCTAGGTGGTGGTTATCCATATACTACAGATGTGCTCTGGGATCACTGGTGACACGGCTGACGTCTAGGTGGTGGTTATCCATACACTACAGATGTGCTCTGGGATCACTGGTGACACGGCTGACGTCTAGGTGGTGGTTATCCATACACTACAGATGTGCTCTGGGATCACTGGTGACACGGCTGACGTCTAGGTGGTGGTTATCCATATACTACAGATGTGCTCTGGGATCACTAGTGACACGGCTGACGTCTAGGTGGTGGTTATCCATACACTACAGATGTGCTCGGGGGATCACTGGTGACACGGCTGACGTCTAGGTGGTGGTTATCCATACACTACAGATGTGCTCTGGGATCACTGGTGACACGGCTGACGTCTAGGTGGTGGTTATCCATACACTACAGATGTGCTCTGGGATCACTGGTGACACGGCTGACGTCTAGGTGGTGGTTATCCATACACTACAGATGTGCTCTGGGATCACTGGTGACACGGCTGACGTCTAGGTGGTGGTTATCCATACACTACAGATGTGCTCTGGGATCACTGGTGACACGGCTGACGTCTAGGTGGTGGTTATCCATACACTACAGATGTGCTCGGGGGATCACTGGTGACACGGCTGACGTCTAGGTGGTGGTTATCCATACACTACAGATGTGCTCTGGGATCACTGGTGACACGGCTGACGTCTAGGTGGTGGTTATCCATATACTACAGATGTGCTCTGGGATCACTGGTGACACGGCTGACGTCTAGGTGGTGGTTATCCATACACTACAGATGTGCTCTGGGATCACTAGTGACACGGCTGACGTCTAGGTGGTGGTTATCCATACACTACAGATGTGCTCGGGGGATCACTGGTGACACGGCTGACGTCTAGGTGGTGGTTATCCATACACTACAGATGTGCTCTGGGATCACTGGTGACACGGCTGACGTCTAGGTGGTGGTTATCCATACACTACAGATGTGCTCTGGGATCACTGGTGACACGGCTGACGTCTAGGTGGTGGTTATCCATACACTACAGATGTGCTCTGGGATCACTGGTGACACGGCTGACGTCTAGGTGGTGGTTATCCATACACTACAGATGTGCTCTGGGATCACTGGTGACACGGCTGACGTCTAGGTGGTGGTTATCCATACACTACAGATGTGCTCGGGGGATCACTGGTGACACGGCTGACGTCTAGGTGGTGGTTATCCATACACTACAGATGTGCTCTGGGATCACTGGTGACACGGCTGACGTCTAGGTGGTGGTTATCCATATACTACAGATGTGCTCTGGGATCACTGGTGACACGGCTGACGTCTAGGTGGTGGTTATCCATACACTACAGATGTGCTCTGGGGATCACTGGTGACACGGCTGACGTCTAGGTGGTGGTTATCCATACACTACAGATGTGCTCTGGGATCACTGGTGACACGGCTGACGTCTAGGTGGTGGTTATCCATACACTACAGATGTGCTCGGGGGATCACTGGTGACACGGCTGACGTCTAGGTGGTGGTTATCCATACACTACAGATGTGCTCTGGGATCACTGGTGACACGGCTGACGTCTAGGTGGTGGTTATCCATACACTACAGATGTGCTCTGGGATCACTGGTGACACGGCTGACGTCTAGGTGGTGGTTATCCATACACTACAGATGTGCTCTGGGATCACTGGTGACACGGCTGACGTCTAGGTGGTGGTTATCCATATACTACAGATGTGCTCTGGGATCACTGGTGACACGGCTGACGTCTAGGTGGTGGTTATCCATATACTACAGATGTGCTCTGGGATCACTGGTGACACGGCTGACGTCTAGGTGGTGGTTATCCATATACTACAGATGTGCTCTGGGATCACTGGTGACACGGCTGACGTCTAGGTGGTGGTTATCCATATACTACAGATGTGCTCTGGGATCACTGGTGACACGGCTGACGTCTAGGTGGTGGTTATCCATATACTACAGATGTGCTCTGGGATCACTGGTGACACGGCTGACGTCTAGGTGGTGGTTATCCATATACTACAGATGTGCTCTGGGATCACTGGTGACACGGCTGACGTCTAGGTGGTGGTTATCCATATACTACAGATGTGCTCTGGGATCACTGGTGACACGGCTGACGTCTAGGTGGTGGTTATCCATACACTACAGATGTGCTCTGGGATCACTGGTGACACGGCTGACGTCTAGGTGGTGGTTATCCATATACTACAGATGTGCTCTGGGATCACTGGTGACACGGCTGACGTCTAGGTGGTGGTTATCCATATACTACAGATGTGCTCTGGGATCACTGGTGACACGGCTGACGTCTAGGTGGTGGTTATCCATACACTACAGATGTGCTCTGGGATCACTGGTGACACGGCTGACGTCTAGGTGGTGGTTATCCATATACTACAGATGTGCTCTGGGATCACTGGTGACACGGCTGACGTCTAGGTGGTGGTTATCCATACTACTACAGATGTGCTCTGGGATCACTGGTGACACGGCTGACGTCTAGGTGGTGGTTATCCATACACTACAGATGTGCTCTGGGATCACTGGTGACACGGCTGACGTCTAGGTGGTGCGTTATCCATATACTACAGATGTGCTCTGGGATCACTGGTGACACGGCTGACGTCTAGGTGGTGGTTATCCATACACTACAGATGTGCTCGGGGATCACTGGTGACACGGCTGACGTCTA